>NW_026619159.1:0-9499 GCF_000801105.2 Raphanus sativus | reverse complement strand
GTGTATATGTATATGACCACATTAATCCGAAACTGTAGCATCGAAAAAAACAAAACTAAAACCGAATTAAATTGCATAAATAGCTAAACAAATTCACTATTTATGGAGCCAAAACACTAAAAATCGAATTAGAACTGAACCGAGATTTGAATGGATATTCGAATTTTTAAAATAAAAATATATATCTACAAATATTAATTATATTTAATTTTTTAAAATTGTTTTCGATTTGTTTAGTTATAAATTTTGTTATGAAAAAAATATTTGAAAAAATAAATTTTATAATTTTTTGTTTAAAAGTTTTATTTTGAAATCCAAAATTTTGTGTTGTAATTATTTTTTAAAATCATTATTTTTTTAAATTTGAATTATCATATTTTAAAAATCATAAACTCAATCTATCATATCAAAACCAACAGTGTAGATTATTTAAACATATGAATATAATTGTTTTTTACCTTTTTAGTGAAATTTATTTTGGACATTTTGACACTTGTAATAAAAAAATTTAGGACTAACATAACTTTCAATATTTAACTAAAATTTAATTTTGAAATTCGTTATTTTTGCTCCGGTGGTAGCAGTCTGGATTCTTGACATTTTTGTTAATAACATTTAGAAAGCACTTGCTTTCTGATGGAATGCTTACTTTATGTGCTGTATTTTTTTGTAACTGAACTTTAGGTGAAATTTTAAATTTCAATTTTTTTTTTTTGGTTTTGTACGGTGACTCTTTACTAAGAGAATAAAGGCTGGCTTTTGGTAATGATATAAATCTTCACTTTAGAGTTGCATCTGAGATTTTTCAATTCATGGTACCAAAAAACATGACCAAAAAAACTTCTATGTACGAAGCCATGGAAGATTAGCAAAGCCTATTGAGTGAGTGATCAAACAATCGAATCACTGATCTCCTGTCCTAAATGTTGATAGATAATTCCGAGCAAATCCAGAATGTCATAATTGCAAGTAAAATGAATATTTATTTAATATTCGGGAAATCATTTATTTATGGAAATATTATATTTTTATTAAAAAAATAAAAAGGAAGAAATTTGCAAAAGAGTATTAGTAATGGAAAGTCGTACTTTATGCAGAAACCCTGTCCCACTTTCCTCTTTCCATTAATAATCTTCTCTCTATCCTCCTCTCTACCATCCTCAATGCCTCTCTCCATTTCCTTCACAGCCTCATCCTCCTCCTCTCCTCCGTTGCTGCCGCTTTCCTCCTCAATCCTCATACTCTGCTGCACGCGTATCGGGCGGTTGGCTCTTCCGGAAAGCCTCGGATTTCATCTCATTGGCGAGACTCTGATCTGGTCGGAAGATCCTGGGCCTTGCATCGAGGAGAGAATTTCCCGGAATCGGTTTTAATAATGCATATATTTGGTGAACTGACGATTTGCTCAGCTGACCCGGAGTCGAGCAGGTTTCTTATTCAGAACAAAAGGAAGCTTTTGGATTGCTCTTATACTGTCTCCCTTCAAACGGTAAGAACCAAACCATTTCGTACCCCATTGCCGGTACCTGGGTCTCAGAGGATTATAATGATTGAGATTTGAGAGGAAGAAAGTGAGGTGATGAATTTCACGAAAGCTTACTCTGTTATTTATAGGTGCACATTCGATACCATAAAAGAAGGGGTGTATTGAATGTGGCGTAGTGGAAAGAGTGGTTCATTGGTATTGATGAGAACGTTACTTATGTTGATTGAATGCAAGAGTAAACTGTTCAGAGGTAAAAGATTGAACATCCAACGACATGACGATGACGACCAAAGCGAGAAAAAAAAGGATAACCTCAGATCAAGTGAAACGCTGAGTTTTGCTTCTCTGGGACACGTGTCACATCTACATAGTTCGAGTTTGTGACATGTATGTTGAGGTGGTTTCACTAGGAGAGAAAAAACTCTATTTTATATAATAAGATATGATATCTTAATGATGCCAACATGTTAAATGAAAATAAATGAAATATGATTTTTTTAGAAAAGTTCATTTTAAAAAATAAAAATCACACATGAATTAAGGTTGTGACTTCTGTTATGATATATAAGATTAGAGTTAATCTAAAAGGTTGTGACTTCTGTTATGATATATAAGATTATAGTTAATCTAATTAATTTTCTTTTTAAGAGATTTAAGGGGGGTGTATTGGACTAGAGGTTTTAGAAGACTTTGGGGTGTTTAAATTTTAGTGGGTTTTTAGTGGTTTTATGTGAGTTTTGAAGTTAACTGGGTGATTTTGATGAAGTTTTAAAAACACAAATTAAAATCTGTAGGTGATTTGATAAAATATTTTTTATAGATTCTGGAGTTATTTAGGTGATTTGAGTATAGCAGTTCTCGTCAATATATCTTCTGCTTACATACTTTGCTTCTCTGTCTTTCTAGCTAGAGCCTCTCGTCAATATAATGTGTATGCATAAAGAAATTAGGCTTGTGGCCACTAATGCATATTAGAATATATATTGCCAACAGTCTGATACTAATATACAGAATGAGTCAAAAAGAAAACAAGAGTTACTAGCTTCTCTCCAACAAGTTTAAAGAACTGGAAAAGCTATGTGCAATGGCAGCTTCTCTCTGGGCATCACTACTGATACATCCACCACCTTGTTTTGGAACCTATACCACGAATATTCCTTCTAATTAATGTTAAAAAGTTCTCAAAACAATCTAGATGCATAGACAAATATTGACTTCCTATATAGCATTAATAAGAAGAGATCATAAAAAACAATCTAGAAGCATGAACAATGTTACAATGTTACAAGGAACCCATGGTTTCTCTATTCCAGGTTTTCAAAGCATGAACAATCGTACCAGATAATGGTCTAGGCTATCACTTACTAGTTTCCGTGTAGGCTGGTAGGTAAAGGTAGCTCAGGACTTAATAATATAACCACAGAAATAAGAGAGTCAATGGCATTTTTGGTGGGAAGTAGACCGATATCAGAGATCACAGAAGTCAAACCTTCAACGGAACTGAGAAACATCACTCTGGGAAGCATAAAGCTTATCGCTTTATCATTAATCCAACTTATGAAAGCTGCCCATTTACATATTGAGAGGAAAAAAACAAGAGAGATCGGAGGGATGGATAAAGAAATATTTTAAAAGAACAGGTTCATCACCTATGAGATTCTGAGTAGAGAAACAGCTCGAAGCGATTCATGGTGTGTCAGGTCGAACTGATCAATATTTCTACTGTAAAATGATGGTGAAAGATTCTGGTAAAATACGGTCAAAAAGAGATTCTGGAAAGAAATAAATGGAACGGGAGAGACATGAACGACAATCTCAAGAATGTTTTTTTTCAGTTCTATTCAAATAACATCTACGGCGATGTTATTCTGTAGGAGCTGTTTTTAAGTAAAAAATAATGTAAAGTCTCTTCAAATTCTTCACAATTTTCTTTTTGTAAATACTATGTACTTTTGAATAACAGTGGATTTCATTAAGTTTTTGTAAATGGTGAATTGAATAACAGAGGATTTCAAATGGTTTTTGACAACTTTACACAAACTCCATATTGAATAACACATGATTTGAAACTTCTTTTAAAAATCATTACTTGAATAACAGGAGATTTTGACCAAATCCCCAGTCTCTTCAAATACTTAGTTCAATACATCCCATCTTTTTAAGATTTAGTCACTATTCTCTCTAAGGGATTTAATCTTTAGATTAAAGTTATTCTACTTAGTCAACTATATATATAGAGAGAGATATAGTCAACTATTATTTTTAAAAGATTTAATCTCTAATCTGTCAGATTTTTTTCTTACCATATATAAAAAGTTTGATCTTATCACTTTTTTTGTTCTATAAAATACATTGTCCAGAACATGTATATATATTCACCTTGCCATCGTCGAAACAAACACAATTTTCTGCAGTGATGGGTTCATTCAAGTTTGCTTTTGTTGTCCTTTTAGCTTTTACTGGTAACTTTAAAATTTTATATAACTTGGGAAACTCTAAAGCTTTAACCTCTAAACTTTATACAGTTTTCTTTATTATTTATGATCGTAAATAACTAGATTGCGTTACTTATCTTTATTGTTCTTTTTTTGACAAATACTTATCTTTATTGTTGCAGTAGTGATATCCGTAACAGTTCAGATTGTTGAGGCCAAACGTATGTTACAAGAAGAAAAGTCTCTGTCGTTATTGGATCTTCAAGTTTCCAAGCTGGTTAATCCACAAACGGTTGAATATGCTTGTAAGGATCCTTGCCGACTCGTATGTAAATTAGGCCGTTGTCGTTGTGTATGCATTCTTCCGCCACCAAAACTATAAACGATGATTAACTAATGAATAAAAAAATGTTTGTTTTAACTTTGCTTTTTAACAATTTTGATTATTTAAAAATATTCTGAGACTCTTAAATTGATTTATATGCAAAATAGACTAATTATCATTATCATACTCTAAACATGTAAAACTAGTTAGCCCTTTTGTCAAAAAAAAAACATGTAAAACTAGTGCTTATGCGTTCGTCTCTCTCTTTACATCCATCCCTCTTTTTAGGCTTTAAAATTATAGATATTACATAAAACTTTACAAGATGAGTTTGTTCAAACCTGGACGAGTTTAAAACTTACAACAAACACACATCATCTAATACATGGATGCATGTATAAATTCTCTATCACAACAAACAAAAGAAGAAGAAACAAAGACAAATCAAGACTTCAAAACCAAACGATCCATCTTCATTCAGAGCAATATATATAATAAACTCGCGTATGTGGTCCCATATTGATTTAAGTGGATAGGATATATTCAGAAGAGAGACTCTAGCTTGTATCATCACCTTGAACAATCCTTTAAGTCTCTCTTCAACCTCTTACATTGCTGCCTCTACTTCTTTGGATCTAACCAATGAACATTGAATCCACTCACTTACTTCCTCACTGATCTCTTTCTCATCTTCTTTGATGTTCCCTTATCCTCGTCACAACGAGCTTCCCTATTTCAGTTTCCATAGCTTCAAGCTTGAGACAAGAAAAGCCTTTCTCTATTAGAGCCCAACTACAAGACAAGCCTAAAGCCCAAATGATGCAACTAAACCTAAGTTCCTAGCAGATGGATTTGTATAAATACTTCTCTTATGTTAACATTTCAGGGAACTTTGGCTGTGTTTCAAGCAGCCTCTTTCTCCATCTTCTATATCAAATCAAACATCTTTAATTTCTTGGTGACAACTAAAGTCTTTCCCTTTCATTTACTTCTTGCACAATAAAGCTCTATGAGCTATGTCTTTCTCTATTTCATTATCATGTCAATAAGCTCTATGTGAACACAAATCTATCTTGTTTTGAAACTGTCATCATGGTATCAGAGCACCAGGGATTAGATCTTGGTGTCTCTACTCTTCTTCTCAACTTCTCACATGTTCCATCAGTCATCCCTTTCTCCAAGAGAAACAAGACTCGAGCTTTTCCTGTGAAGAGTCTCACACGCTTCTATTTCACAAGGGAGACCGGTTTGTTCGTTGCCTGCAAGTGGGTTCTCTACAACTCATCAGAACGTGGGTTATCTCCAAACGTATCCAGGAAATCCTCAAGCTTTCTCCATCCCTACAGCATGGTAAAGTGACTTTTTAATCTCAAGAAAAAAAAAAAAATGGTCGCTTGTGCTGGTTGATTATTCTCGCAAGTGGTTTGCTGGCTGGTTTAGATGTTAGGATTGAACTTATGAAGCTATAGGATGTACTGGAACGTTTTGGGTTTGGTAATAAAGAGATTAATGGCAGCAAGGTTCTGTTTTTGATGAGTGCACACAAGGTGTTTGGTTAAATGCCAAAGAGAAAATGCAGATTGTAGAACTGCAGTTATAGTTGGCTTGGCTATTGGAGAGGAATCAGAGAGTGGATAGGAGTGTTTAGTATGTATGGAAAGAGAGTTATTTTTCATGAGACAGCTTAGGAGAATGAAAGGGTAAGAGAAACCCATATTCTTAGTGAGACAAATAGGCCATAAGTACCTCTGAGAGAGATTGACTAAACTCGCCAAGTATCAAGAGAATACCTCTGAGTGAGTCATGCAATACTCTCCATGTACAGACCTGAATAGATCTCACACTAAGTCTGTTCGCCATGGTGAATTCAACAATCTGCCTACATGTCAACAGTCTTCAACAACTCTTGCTTCTGTCCAGCCATTTGCCTACTTCACAATCATCCCACTACTGCAGTTTCAAACATGGCGTAGCTGTCCACCCACGCCAAGTTTGCGGGGGAGTATTAGAGCCCAACTACAAGACAAGCCTAAAGCCCAAATGATGCAACTAAACCTAAGTTCCTAGCAGATGGATTTGTATAAATACTTCTCTTATGTTAACATTTCAGGGAACTTTGGCTGTGTTTCAAGCAGCCTCTTTCTCCATCTTCTATATCAAATCAAACATCTTTAATTTCTTGGTGACAACTAAAGTCTTTCCCTTTCATTTACTTCTTGCACAATAAAGCTCTATGAGCTATGTCTTTCTCTATTTCATTATCATGTCAATAAGCTCTATGTGAACACAAATCTATCTTGTTTTGAAACTGTCATCATGGTATCAGAGCTTTGTTGCTCTTCTTTGGGATAAAACTCACCTTTAGTTTCTGTTTTTGAATTTTTTTTTAAAAAAAAATGATCTATTCTCTTCCACTTCATTGTTGTGTAAGCTTGGTCCATACTTTCTAGTATCTGTGTATCAAGCTTCAGGAAGAGAATGGTTTCAGGAAAAAAAAATGCTTCACCATTATGCTTTATCCATTGGATAATAGCTCATTTATAATGGAGCATCTCTTTGACCAGTGGACAAACTGTTTTGATCCATTGGATTCATTGTTGTCTAAGCCACAGAAAACACTTGTTCATGTGTTATTCTGTTGGTTCTTTTGTTGCTTGCCCTGGAAAACATCAGTTCATGAGTTATTCCAGTGGCACATGTCTAAGACCAGTGAGCAAATTAATTGTTCAATGGTCCATTGTGTTTCAGCTACTAAAGCACCAAACTCATGAGGAGTATTGGTGGCTCCTGGCTGTTAATGCTTCCACAAAACTCAAGAAAACAGAGCAAAACTCTGTCCATTAGAACTCTTGAGCAAACTCTCTATTCTCTCTTTTCTAATTCTCTGATTCTCAGGTTACTTACTCACATCATTCTCTCATTCTCTGGCTACTAATACTCTGGTTACATCATTCTCTAAATCTCTACTTATTCTCTGGTTACTTTTACTCTGGTTACTTAATTCTCTCTTCTCACAATCTCTTGTTAGAATCTGCCTAGGGTTATTAAGCTGTCTTGAAAGAATTGTCTTGCTTCTGCCCTTAGGAAAATTGATTGTGTTGTTGCCTGAAAGCTTAATCTTGTTGATTAGGATTCAGAGAGTGTTGCTAGGATAGAATCTTAAAGATATCTGTCCATTGCTGCTGTGCTTATTTAAATTGTGTGTTTAAAGATCAGACTTGGTGAAAACCAATGTTCTGGTCTCTTGTTGTCTACTGATGCTTGTCTTAGTGTTGGTTTGACAGATTGCCCATGTTGATCAGAGCCTGCACAAGATGCATATTCCTGACCATGGAGAAATAATTTCTGAGTAGACCAGGAGGCTTAAAAGCTCATATCAAGCTTGTCTCCTCCCCTATACTCGGATTCAAGCTTGAGGGGGGCTGTAAATGAGCTTCCATGGCCTGTCTAGAAGCCACTGCAAGAAGAATTCAACAAGGACAGCAACAACTTGGTGTTAGAACAGATGGCCTTCAGAGACTACTTGACAAGAAGATCAGGTGGAGAGTCAAGCTGATTGGAATGCTATGAATCAGCCCAAGGCATGGAGTTAGAACAGTTACCTTCTGGTTGGGAAGCTATGGATCAGCTTCTATATGAAGTTAGAACAGTTACCTTCATTTGGGAAGCTATGAATCAGCCCATAGCATGTGTGCTTGTACCTGGTTGATGAAGCCTGTGGTCTCAAGGCATTGGTTATCATCATTGGCTCTCATCTTCCAAGCTTGACCACATACTCTTATTCTTAGGTCAAGCTTGAGGAGGGGTGTTAATATGAGAAACCAATGTCCATTCAACTTATGCAAGGGAAGTACCTTAATCTATACTTATGCTTATGATTGAATAGGTTTGCCCCTTGAGAATTGATGCATGTGTGTGTGCATTGTTTGAATCAGGTACTTGGAGCTCATAATGGAGAGTCTGGTCGTGGATCAAACCCTTTGATGATGGCAGGAGGTCAGAAGAAAGGGGGAGACAAAGAACCAGCAACATGGAGAGTTCCAAGCAGTTTTGAGTGTGAAGCAAGGAAGGCATTGGTGCCAGCTTGCCATTGAAGTAAGGCCATGATCCAGGGATTATGAGTCCCTAAAGTTGATCATAAGACTCATAAACCCACTGGCCAATCCCTAGGCTGAGGGTAGTTGCACTCTTTTTCCCTAAGTGATGGTTTTGTCCCATGAGGTTTTCCACACTTAGGTTTTTAATGAGGCAAGTGCTCTCAGTTCCAAGCTTGCCCAAGGATCTCCTATGGTCAAGCTTGAGGGGGAGTGTTGAAATAAATAAAGGAATGACCAGAAGAAGAAGCTGGTTGATGATCAAAGGAGAGTTCAAGAAGAAAAGCCAATTTGATTCTGTTTTGTGCAGTCTTGCTCCACAAGCTACTATCTTGACCTAACTTACCTTTCAAGGCAAGAAAGGAGTTGTGGAGGCTAATATGGACGTGGAGAAACACTGAGATGTCAAGGAAACATGTTTGAATTAAAATAAGAGAGCCTGGTTTGAATTTGAAAAGAAGAAGTCACATGTTGCTTAAGAGAAGCAGCTGGACCTGTCACTTTCACTCAACCAGGCTGTGTAAACCTCTCTCCTGTCACTCTCACTCCCTCTGGTCGAGATTAACCTTGGCTGCATCCTTCTGGCTTCATTAGAAACCCCACAATAATATTTGTTTAGTCATTCCCTTGTTTAATCATTATTTATTGTAAGTGATTGTCTATTTAAAGACTTCACCACCTCTTGTAACATTTATCCAGCATCAATACAAGTTCTATCAGTCTAATTTCGTGGCTCTCTCTCCCTTGCTTGTGTTCAAACAATATTCACAATGTAAGGAGTGTAGAGTTATGGTTTAGAGGCTGCCTTAACTCTCTTTCTCTTAAGGCAGCCTAATACTTGTAAAACTCACTCTAAACTCTTCTTTATGTCTTCTCAAACTCTAGATTACTGATTCTAAATCCTCTTCATCTTAAGTACACAAACTCAAAGAGTTGTGTTACTACAGAAGGATAGATTCAAACTAGAGCTTCTTTGCCACACATAACCAGTTTACTCTCTAGGATCTTTTGGTTATAGTGTAGGCTGTTTAAGAGGATTCAACCACCAGTTGGTTGTCTCTTCCTTTGAATGGTGAGTTCCTGTTGTATGGTTGAAGGGGATTCAGTTACAAGTTAACTGAATACTCTCTTGACATGAGACAAACACTCATGAATTCCA
>NW_026619158.1:0-9506 GCF_000801105.2 Raphanus sativus | reverse complement strand
TTCTGATGAATTAAAGGAATGTACAAAGAGATCTTTTCTTTCATTCCCCAATCATATTTTCAGCCTTTACTTATTATTATTTCAAATCCTTCATCCAAGGCCATAATCAATCAACAAAATCCCATACACTAACTGCATCTGGCTCCTATTACAAAATAAAAGGGTCATTACTCAAAAAGTTAGTTAAAAGAAGAAGAAAAATAACAAAGGAGGACATGGGACATTATCCAACAATTATTATTGAGGAAAAGCAAAGAGTGAATTATACCATTATGCTCAAGAAGAAAGAAGACTATAAAAATAAAGTCTTTGAATTTTCCAGGTTTCACTTTCATGATATTACTCCAAGCCAGGGCGGAAAACATCCAGTCTTGTGAACACACGACCATGGTTAGGGTAAATCAGGTTAATGAGTTTTGGATTTTTATGAATTATGTATTCAATTTTCCTTTTACACTATGTTTTCTTCTTTGTTGCATACTTTTTATGATTGCCTTATTTTTGTTTTATTAATTAAATATTCATTTTCATTATACATTGGAGTGTTTTTGCATTAATTTGATGTTCATTATTTTTATTTATTAATAAAAACATTTTTCAAGAATTAACTTTAAGTTTTAAGAGATTAAGATTAAAAGAGAACTTAGCTTATTTTCTCTCTTTCTAATGTGAACAAAGGTTCAAATCATCTTGGAATAATGAAAAGGTGCACAAATTCATGCTTCAGTAACCTTACTACAGAGGACATGTAGGACCAAAGACGACAGTTTAGAGTGTAAGGGTAATACCAAGTGTAGTTTATGAGCTTAGACCAAAAGGCCATACAAAGAGAGACAAAAAATACATGAAGGCAACAGCATTTGAACAAGAAAAGAAAAGGAATCGAGATGGTTACTTCGGGCACACCCAATCGCAAACCCTTTTTAGCCTTTAATCCAACCGATCAACTTTGTTTCCTTATCAAAAGCATTCATCCTCAATCACAAAAGGAAATACACTGCATAGACCAATCCTTTAAAAAAATGTTATGACAGTTAAATGCGGATGCTTTTAAACAGGACAGGTCGCAGATGTTTCTAGATCATTTACGAAAATACTTTTCTTTGTTGATTGGAAGAAGCTTGGTTAGGTCTTGAACTCTTAATTTTTTTTCTGAGATCCGAGCCAGCCATTATTAATATCTGATGGCATGCGTAAAACATTCCCTCTGGCAAGAATCCAACTCGAGACACAACGAAACCAACTCATGGTGCTAAAATAACTAGCACAAAGTACCGTTAGTAAAAAAAAAACATACGAAATAAATTAAATTGATAAATCGACCTTTTCTCCAGTCAACTTGTTAGCTATTTTGTTAATATAGATATCATATTTTGAACAAGTGTTATGGAAAAAACTAGAAAACCCACACACTAACATTGCAAGAACCTGAAATCTTTGGTAAAACTACTACAACTTACAAAGTTTTTGCTTGTCCCAAGTTAAGCTGAACTGGTTCCAAATCTCTTAATGATTATTAGATAAGTTTGTGTGTTTGTGCATGACATTTCCGAGGTTGCTTGAGATCAAACTCTTTTCCAGGAATTAATTACATGGGAATACAGGAAAGTTTGTATTAAGAAAACCCTCTAAAAAAATTCTTTTCTACCAAAATAAAGCACATCTATCTTATTTAAACACAAACATTGTAATGGACCTAACTATTATTTTGTAAGATTTTAAATTAAATGCACCACTCTCTTGTATAGGTATATGATATCCACATGAATTCATTAATAGACTGAGACTCTTTCTTTTATTTTGTTGTTTTAGGAAATAAATGGTCCAATGCTAATTAAAAGATTTGAAATATATTTATGTTCATAATCATACGATTAGCAACTCCATCTTTCTTTATTTAAGTTAGTGCATAGTTGCATACGATTATTGTTTAAAATTGTCCTCGGGTTCAACATAACATATTATGTACAAATATATGTACATATTCTATTTACCTCTATATTACATAATGGTGTAATATTATTAAAATTGAATTTAATACCACCAAACCTTAAGAATACATATAAACATTTCTTTGAGAATATATCTTCTCTATTAAAAAAGATGTATCATTTTTATCTACTATAAAATAGTCATATGATTATAATTTATTATAAAATAATTTTAATTAGATTTTATTATAAAACAAAATAAAATAAAACCAAATTTTATTATATTAGTCTACTGTAAATGTTCATTATACATTGTTGTCTACATAAATATATAAAATACCAAAAATTTTAACAAATGTTTGACTAATTATTTTACATTAGTTTAATATCTTAATAAAATTGAAATTATGTGTATATGCACGGGTCTGAATTAATAATGTTAACTAGACATATAAATATAAATATAACTATTATAAAACTAAAAATATATAACACTAAAAATATTAAATTTATTTATAAAAACATGTTTAGTAGATTAACAAAATGACCCATAATTCTATATTTACAATTATGGGTGATTTCGCTAATAAGATATATTAGGAAATTGCCTTAGAGAATATTTGTGTAGTATATATTCGATGCATATGATTATTACATAACATATATAGATATCTCGAATTTTATTTTCAAAGAAAATATTTTATGGAAAAATACATTCACAAGTCATTACAATTATACATATATCTCGGTAACCCATATACTGTAATTTGGTATTTATTATAAATTACTTAATTGGTTTAGTATATATATCGGTGGTACATTATTGTTACCCTAAAATTAAACTATAAATACTGATCTTCTACATCATCTTTACACACCTATGATCACTTCCAAAAAAATAATAATAATAAAAATAACGAAACTAAACACTTTTGTTTATATATCAGACACATGTAATATATTAGACATCAGAATATAATAAAATTCACCGAGTAAAATGTAATAATTGTTTTTAAATAATTAACTTATAATGTACAAAAAATCAAAAAAAAAAATTCATAACAATAAAAAACATATTCATGCTTCAAAAAATATGAAAACCCGCCCGACCGGGCGGTCATGATCTAGTATTTCATAAAAGTGAAACCACAGAAGAACAAACAGAATAGTTTATGACATAATTCTTCATTGGACGACCTAGCTTTTTAAATAAAGATATCAAAAGATTGAAGGAGGAATGGAGAAAAGTTGTCCTAATTTTGATATGACACGCTTCTTAATTTAAAAGCAAAGGTAACAAAATCACATACCAACATGCTTCACATGGCAGGAACATAATCTGTGACACGTGGGAATCACCGGAGAGAAATGCTGAAGAGAAAATCACAAGAGACCGACGACCGTTTCTCATAGGGCTCAGACTTTCCCCGTCCGATATTCAGGCAGTTAGGTAATAAGTGTAACATGAATCGGATCCCACCCGGGCCGGGCTGGAACTCTAGAGCTGGACCTGCCTAACTTAAAATAATAATGGGTTTTCTAATCTGAGTATTAGTGGCCTGTATCCATTTGAAAATAACAAATGGGCTATTTACGTTTACGTTTCTGACGTAGGGCTTTTCTTGTATTTTTTTTTCTTTTCTTTTAGAACTTCAAACAAATCATAGATTGCTTGGTTTGAACTTTGAATATCAAATGTTTGCTATCTTATATGAACAAATTGTAAAGTAAATGTGACAGCTCTTTCTATTAGATCTACTGAGATAGGCAGAATATCAGAAGTATTAGATCTGATCAAATCCTTTGACAATACTAATTTTAATATAAGAGTTTCTAATCTCAATTTTGAATAGTATAGACATTGATTTGCGAAGCTAGTTCAGGATCATGATAATATTGATTTACTATTGGATATGGAGAATTATGTCTATTTCATATACTTTCTTCAGTATGTGTATATATGTGTGATCAACTTGTTAAACTTAAAACGATAGTTTAAACATAGGGGAATCCAATTGAGAGCTTCTTTCTTTTATTTCAGTTTATTTGTCACGATTGTGAGTTAATTAATAGTGCCAATATTTCCGTTAACAATTTTAGCTACAAGTAAGAAAACAAAAGATATTAGAGATTTGGTGACTAATAAGGAGTAAACATCTCATAGTACGCATTTTACTAAAAACAAAAACATATTATGATACGCAGAATGACGATTCTTCAACCAAAGATATGATTTAGTTATTTTTTTTTTTTGTTGTAAAAAAGGCTTTCAATATGATTTAGTTATTCATTTATGATTATCACAATAAGGAATTAACGGATCGAATCCTGGCTTCTTCTAAGGTGGGTGGACACTTCTGCAGCACCGTGTGATCAGTAAAGACAAAATTCCAATCTCTGGGTCACTTTTTAATATAGTGATTTTTTTAAAAAAAATCTTTAAAAGTATAGTTAAGGTTATGAAAATGTTTAGTGATATATGGGTCTCTCGGACTTTGGCTTGTGGACATGGTGATATTTTTACCTAAACTTTGATACATATAAAATATGTCCATTTTGCAACCTCGTGAAATTGTATATGGCTTTTTTGACATGGTGATATTTTGGATGGTCAAGTCATCACTGGACCAAAAATATATATATAGATGAAAATAATAAAGTTGAGTTAAAGTGTAAGAAGATAAGAAAAATGTGGGTTAGTGAATATTGCTAACACTCGATCGGTATAATTGGCATCAGAGAACCATCTATTCTATTAATTCTTTCGACATGACCAAATTGATATAAATTATGTCCATTTATTATTTTCTATTTCTCACCACGTATAAAACATTACATACTTTTCTAATATACTAGATTAATAACTGCTTCGAAATTTCCGTAACCACCACGTATGTTGTGCCCCACAAACCTGTTAAATTTTTTAAAACTATGTACCACGTATATGTTTTTTTCTGCTACACCTTTTTAATATACATATACATTTCTGTAACCACCACGTATATTTTTCTAATGTATTGAAAATTTTAAAAATTATTTTAAAATAATTTTATATGTATGTGGTACAAATGTATAATTATACAATTTGAGATATTTAATATAGTAATCAAAAATTATATTAAACTAATATTAAATACAAATATGATTACAAAAATAACACAAATATAAAATTAAATTTCTCAAAAAATAAAACAAAGAATATACCACACTTTCAAATTAAAACAAATATATTTCTTAAAAATATAAAAACAAAAATATATCTGTCCTTTTAAGAATGGATCATAAGTTTGGTCCAACTATTTGAAAAATTCGATATGGGTTATGAGTATTTTATGCGGGTGAATGTGGGTTGGTGGATTTTGGATCGCGGCTACCCGTCGACCCGCAAAGTATTTAAAAAATAAAAGTAAAAATTAGATATTTTACAAAAAATATATGAATTTAAAAATATATGAATTTAAAAATATTAATTTAAAAATTAAATCATGTATAAGTTTTTAATATAAATATATTTTATAATAATTAAATTAAATAATGATTTAAAATATATATAACCCGCAAATAACCATAAAATTAAGCAGAGCAGGTGCGAGTACAAAATTATTTGTTTGCGGATTGTGCGGGTCATTTTTTTAACAAAACAAAATTGAAAACCCGCAGGTTGGCAGATCAGCGGGGTGAGTTCGACCTGCAACCCAGCCTTAATCGTGCACATACCGGATCAATTTTTAAAATTGTTATTATTTAATAAAATATATTTTGATTAAAAATTTATACACAAACTAGATTCTGACCCGCCCTTAAAAAGGCGGCGGGTATATTTTTTTTAAATTTAGTTTTTATATATATGTGTTTTTTTGTGATTATATTCGTATGTTTCTTTGTAGTCATATTTGTGTATAAATCAAAAAATATATATTATTAAATAACGGCAATTTAAAAATTGATCCGGTATACGTTCGGTTAAGGATGGGTTGCGGATCGAACCCGGCCCCGCTGACTCGCTAATCCGCAGGTTTCAATTTTATTCTGATAAAAAAATCTGACCCGTATAAACCGCAAACAAATAATTTTGTACCCGCTCCGCTTAATTTGCGGTTATCTGCGAGTTGTATTTTTTAAACAATAATTCTTTAATATAATAATTGTAAAAATATAAAAAATATTTATAATAAACCTTTTATCTATTATCAAAATTCATATACAGTTATATTTTTGATTTGAATAAAATAATATTTGAAACTAAATAAGATATATGGTTTGGAAAGTTGAGTCCGTCCGATCATAAATTTTAATTTTTTTTTTCGTTTTGGCCAAAACAATACAATAGTTTAAAATATGTAATTTCAATGCCAATCAAAAGGATTTATCATTGTCCAAGTTCCCGTTATTTTCTCATGATGGAATATTATTTATGAAAATGTAACATCAGTATTTATATTTTGAAACATCACATGTATTCTCATTCCTAAATAAGAATGTGGTTGAACGTTCTGTTTGAAAATATGTATATTAGTTTGGGTTCGAAGAAACTACATATAACATATAAGCCTTATACATATATCCATTTATTAAATTTGGGTTTGCAAAAAGAAAAAAGATTGGGTTTGTACAAATTGAAATATAACTTATAGATCTTGTACAACTATTTGTTATGTATATTCGTTTAGTTAGTTACGTGAACATAAAATCTATGAATTTTAATAGCATAATATAAATTTAAAAATTTTGACCTATGATAATAATATAAATCTATTTAGACCCGTTAACCTATTAAACTAATTGGTCTCGTGATCCGGAAAAGATCTTTTAGTTTTTATTTTTGTTTTTTCATTAATGGGCATAATCGTTATTAAATCTTCTTCTTCCTAAAGACATCTTTTTAAGTTTCCTGCAACTTTCTCTAAGGTTATCATCCAAGTGTCTTCAACAACAACTATAACTTATGACGATTTTATAATCGATTTTTAGCTTTGACCCAAGTTCCCTGAAAAATTTAGATGAAACGTTTGTTGATCAAAAAAAAAAGGATGAAAGATTTGTTAGCTTTGTATGGGAAATAATCACTTATCACGATTGTGTTTTCTAATTAAAAAAAAGACTGCTAAAAAAATAAAAAAACTGTATAAGAAAGTAAGTGATAGAACATGGGCCCCACATATATTGTATGCTCTTGATGAAAAATAAGGAAGTTAGTAAGTTACGTACGGTTAAATAATATTCTAATGCAGTTATATTTACTTTATACTGTAGATGCAGTTAAAAAATTTAAAAAGTAGATACAACTTTTATCAATAGGGCAAACTGCAGAATTAATAGAATATATTAGATTTGACCCGCCCTTAAAAAGGGGTATTTTTTGTTTTAATTTTTTTTGTTTTATATTGTTTTTCTTTCTGATTATATTTGTATTTTTTGTAATCATATTTGTGTATAAATTTTAATCAAAATATATTTATTAAATAATAACAATTTAAAAATTGATCCGGTATGCGCACAATTAAGGTTGGGTTGCAGGTCGAACTCACCCCGCTGATCTGCCAACCTGCGGGTTTTCAATTTTGTTTTGTTAAAAATATGACCCGCACAATCCGCAAACAAATAATTTTGTACTCGCACCTGCTCTGCTTAATTTTGTGGTTATTTGCGGGTTATGAATATTTTAAAATCATTATTAATTTAATTATTATAAAAATATATTTATATTAAAAACTTATACATGATTTAAATTTTAAATTAATATTTTTAAATTCCTATACTTTTTTGTAAAATATCTAATTTTTACTTTTATTTTTTAAATACTTTGCGGGTCGACGCGGTAGCCGCGATCCAAAATCCACCAACCCACATTCACCCGCATAAAATACTCATAACCGATATCCGCAAATCGATTTTTCAAATAGTTGGACCAAACTTATTACTCCATTCTTAAAAGGACAGATATATATTTTGTTTTATATTTTTAAGAAATATATTTGTTTTAATTTGAAAGTGTGGTATATTCTTTGTTTTACTTTTATATAAAAAACAAAAAATATAGGTATATATTTTAAAACAAAAATAGATATAAGTTATGTCCATCTATTATTTTCCATTTCTCACCACGTAAAAAGCATTACATACTTTCTAATATACTAGATTAATAACTGCTTCGAAATTTCCGTAACCACCACGTATGTTGTGGCCCCACAAACCTGTTAAATTTTTTTAAAACTTTGTACCACGTATATGTTTTTTCTGCTACAACCTTTTTAATATACATATACATTTCTGTAACCATCACGTATATTTTTCTAATTGTATGAAAATTTTAGAAATTTATTTTAAAATAATTTCTTATATGTATGTGGTACAAATGTATAATATACAATTTGAGATATTTAATATAGTAATCAAAATTATATTAACTAATATTAAATACAAATATGATTACAAAAATAATACAAATATAAAAATTAAATTTCTCAAAAAAGTAAAACAAAGAATATACCACACTTTCAAATTTAAAACAAATATATTTCTTAAAAATATAAAACAAAAATATATATGTCCTTTAAAGAATGGATAATAAAAGGCGGGTATATAAAAGGGCGGGTATATTTTTTGTTAAGAAAATATATACCTATATTTTTTGTTTTTATATAAAAAGTAAAACAAAGAATATACCACACTTTCAAATTAAAACAAATATATTTCTTAAAATATAAAACAAAAATATATCTGTCTTTTTAAGAATGGATATAAAGTTTGGTCCAACTATTTGAAAAATCGATTTGCGGATATGGGTTATGAGTTTTTCGCGGGTGAATGTGGGTTGGTGGATTTTGGATCGCGGCTACCCGTCGACCCGCCAAAGTATTTAAAAAATAAAAGTAAAAAATTAGATATTTTACAAAAAAATATAGGAATTTAAAAATATAATTTAAAATTTAAATCATGTATAAGTTTTTAATATAAATATTATTTTATAATAATTAAATAAATAATGATTTTTAAAAATATATAACCCGCAAATAACCACAAAATTAAGCAGAGTAGGTGCCGAGTACAAAATTATTTGTTTGCGGATTGTGCGGGGTCATATTTTTAACAAAACAAAATTGAAAACCCGCAGGTTGGCAGATCAGCGGGGTGAGTTCAACCTGCAACCCGGCCTTAATCGTCGCGCATACCTGATCAATTTTTAAATTGTTATTATTTAATAAAATATATTTTGATTAAAATTTTATACACATATATGATACAAAAATACAAATATAATCAGAAAGAAAAAACAAATATAAAACAAAAAAAATTAAAACAAAAAAATACTCCCCCTTTTAAGGGGCGGGTCAAAATCTAATCTATTATATTAATTCTGCAATTTGCCCTATTGATAAAAAGTTGTATCTACTTTTTAAATTTTTATAACTTCATCTACAATATAAAGTAAATATAACTGCACTAGAATATTATTTAACCGTACGTAACTTACTAACTTCCTTATTTTCATCAAGAGCATACAATATATGTGGGGCCCATGTTCTATCACTTACTTTTTTTACAGTTTTTTATTTTTTAGCAGTTTTTTTATAA
>NW_026619157.1:0-9507 GCF_000801105.2 Raphanus sativus | reverse complement strand
TTTCCGAAGGTAATCAGTCTGAAAAGTCCAAACAAAAAGAAAATCAGGAATTTAGACTCCATAGTCAACATCTTCATGAATTCTTTTCCAGGTTTTATCTTTATATTTTATCAAAACACTAACGAAACAAAAAAAAAAATGTTCAGGAGACGATTAAAATTACCTGGTTAACAGCGCCGCTGAAAATTTTCTCCTCGAATCTGGCAGCAATCCTCCTGAGCTCATTTATCCCTTCTGGTCCAGAATATGGAAGGTGCTTCTTTAGTGTTTCCATTCTACGCAAGTGGCAAGTAAATAAAACCGAATTACAAGTCAAGGAACTATAACACCATATCAACTTTGAGAGAGATCATAACACCAGGTAAGGTAATATTAAAAAGCTTACATCTTGTTCACAATCTTCTGGCGAGAATCAGGTGGAAGTTGAGCTCTCCAGTCACCAGTTTCCATGGCAGGATCTCCATTTGGAAGAGAAGGCCTCCAATTGTTATTATCCATTCAAGTGTCTTCCTACACGTTTTTACAAAGCCATGAAGAAGCAAAAAAAAAATAGTAAGTAGACTTATAGATCAAAACCCATTTCAGGAAACCAGAAGCTTGCTCTGCTCCATCATCAAACAAACCATACACAGATCAAAAACCAACTCTTTTGTTTTGCTCTGTTCGTAGCTCAAAGCCACAGATTTCAAGCTCAAGTAGCATAATCACAAAAACGCGAATCCAAGGAAAGCAAATAAGCATATAATCAATCACCACCAACAAATATGATTCATTTATTTATTCTCTTAATCGTAAAGAACTGAGAAAACTCAAAAAAAAAAAGCGAGATTCGAAAATTTTCACCTCAAAATCAAGAGCCTATCGAGGCGATTTTTCGCGTTTTGGGCTACGGCGATTACGGGTTGATTTGAGGAATTGATTTTTTTTTTGTTGGGAGCTAGATTTAGGGTTTAGCTTGATTGAGAAATGAATTGGAGTGATAATAAGATCTGGGGACCAAATGGTGAGGAAGGAAGGAAACTTCTTTGTCTCAACTCTTTAAAGCATACCAATTAGGAATATTTGCAAAATTAATACATTATTTTAATTGGTCGATGTTTCACCTTTTTCTTGCCGGTAAACAGTCTTATGTTTTTTTTTCTTTTGGTCAAAAAAAGTCTATATATTAAAACGTTTCTGTAGGAGAATCTTCCACTAAAGATCAACTATGTAATACTATTAAATTGCATGTAATCTTTTTCATAAGCATAAAATCAAACTGTAAGGAGGGCAGTAGCAAAAAAAAAAACTATGTAAATACTTGCGAGTTGGACTACGGACTTGATGGTAATGATACAAGAAGATGGGAAAAATAGATTTTACATTTCCCAGGCATTTCTTTTCACATTTGGATTGTGATCATAATCATGACTTGGTGACATTCTAAAGCAATGATATGATCTTTCCCGAAATGTCACATTGACCAAGAGTAGAAACAAAAGTCTATCTACAGACACAACAACAAGCATTACATGCTCACAAACCAAGAGCACCTAGAGGCGTTTTACCCTGCCCGGCCTCGAAGTAAAAGATCAACATAGCAAGCATCGCCAACCTAGAGTGATTAATCTCCGCCACTTTCAACCTCTCCAGCTTCTCGAAATCTCAGATCTCTGACTAATTAGAAGTCAGAAGCAACTTCACCATAATCCACATCACTCGCACTTGTTGTCTTCTACTTGCCAACTCAATATTTTCATTTTTTCTTAATTATCTAGTCTAATTTATGGAGGAAAAAAATGGAAATAATGCTTGGAGACTTTCTTTTAGAGGCAAGTGCAACTAGTAACCTTATCCTGATTATATAAACTTATTGAAATAGCAAAATCACAGCCAGAGATTTTGTAGTACTGTTGAAGCAGGAGAACATCTTCCAACACGGATCATGGAACCAAATCTGTCTAGGGCTTTTATGGGTAAGTATTATAGCTGAAAAATTACATTTGAAATAATCACAAACATCAGCCTGTGATGGCTGCTGGTATAAGATTTTAGGGGTTTTCCATGTTTTATGTGTAATTATGCTTGGGGATGAACATGTATGATCTTTGTTTGAACCTACAATTGTGCTCATTCTACTATGTGATCAGAGAATTTTAATTGCTGTTGCTCTTTGCTAACGTTTCTGGTTTTGTTATGACTTTTCTTTAACCAATTTTTCTTATTGGTTCAGTTTCGAGTAGGACTACGGCCGAACTTGAACATGAACTTGAAGGAATAGTTGATGTGTTTCATCGGTATTCCATTACAGCTTCTAATCTCATCGGGTAACCATCATCTTTTCAAGCCAATGTATGTATCTTCCTCCTAGTATCCATTCAGCTTCTCTCCTAATATATGTTTTGGTATGTTACATTAACAAGCCCGGAAGGAATAGAGGAACTTTGCTCCGATTTGGATGTCTCTCATACCGATATCAGAATCTTGATGCTTGCTTGGTAACCACTAGTATCCCTCAAAACTTGCGGAATTAATGTATTTAAACTAGAATGAACGCAGGAAAATGAAAGCTGAGAAACAAGGTTACTTCACACAGGAGGAGTGGACAAGAGGCCTTGTGGCTTTAAGAGCTGATACACTCGATAACCTGAAGAAAGCCCTTCCCGAGCTCGAGAAAGAGGTTCAGAGTTTTCATGCTTTCTTTCTTATATTTTGTCATCTTCTCAGCACTCAACCATGCTATATAAGGCTTTTTTTCTGCCTCTTACAGGTCAGGAGTCCATCAAATTTTGCAGATTTCTATGCTTATGCCTTTACCTATTCTTTAACAGGTAATATTAATCAACGCTTTATCTGCGTGAGGGAGATTTGTATTTCAAGGCTTATATCACCTTTCTGTGTCTGTGTGATGTTTGTTTACTATTCAGAGGAAAAACAGGGAATCGTTGACATAGAGACTATATGTCAACTCCTAGATATGGTCATGAGATCTACATTCCGACCCCAAGTTGATTACTTTGTCGAGTTTTTAAAGGTCTTTACATCGCTGATAAAATCTCTCATACTTTCTCATGAGCCAAAATGTTTTCTTACCCCATGATTGGGTTTTGTATGTTTGAAAAACAGATCCAAGACGACTACAAAGTCATAAACATGGATCAATGGATGAGCTTTTACAGGTTCTGCAATGAGGTATCTTTCCTTAAATTCTTTTTTATTTCTCTGCTTGGTTGGCAGTTTCATCAACTAACTATATAATTGTTTATAACATTTACAGTTAAGTTTCCCGGAGATGACGGAATACAATCCAGAGCTTGCATGGCCATTGCTTCTCAACAATTTTGTTGAGTGGATTCGTGAGAAAAAAGCCTGAAAGCTTACCACATTGGTACTTGCAGGATCGTTGGGCTAGATAAAAACACTCTGTATTTGTAGGCGATGAGTAGGTTTTTATAAATGAAATTCAAGTTTTAAAAAAAAATGCAAGGTTTGACTGACCAAAAAAGAAAAGACAAATGCGAAGATGATGAGAATATCTGACAAGTTGGAAGTCAGAAACAACTTCACCTTAATCCACATCACTCACACTTGTCTTCTACTTGCCACCTCAATATTTTCATTTAAAAAAAAATTATCTGATGTAGTTAATTTAATGGATGAAAAAAAAAAATTAGCAAAAAAAAAATATATAACAACTTTCTTAGTTGACAAAAAAGTGGACTTTCTTGGTGGAAACTCTTATTTTTCACAATCTCTCTCGTTTTCTTTGAACGTGCTTCTAAGTGGGAAGTGACCCATAATGCAAGAAAAAAACGTGACTCATAAATTAATGCACTCAAATAATAAATGGACACTCTACTTTTTGGAGGCAACTAGAAAAATCATCATGACTATAATAACACTTATTGAAATGCAAAATCACAGGCAGACATAGATTTTTAACTGTTTGTTGTAGCAGGCAGTGGCGGACCTAGCAATTAAATTAACACTAGCTTTTGACCCGCGCGCCCGCGCGGGTGTATATTTGAAATTATTATATGTTAAACATAAATTTTATACTTTCATATTTTTTAATTGTAGTAAATTGGTGTATTTTATTACATTTGTTCAATGTCTAATTATAATATATAATGTTGTACAGGTTTTCATTTTATTTGAGTATAAAATATAATGTTGTACATGTTTTTATTTTATACCTGGACATTGGTTTAAAAATAGTTATGTGTATACCTGGCAGAGTCAAAATAAAATATAATCTATTCTACATAAGTTACGGTTTAAATTTTGGAAAAAAATGAATGACTAAAGCCTTGAAATGGTTATGTAATTATTACAACAATTGAATGGTTTAAGTACAGCGACCCGGTTTAGTAACATCAACGTCGGTTCAATTTAAATACAAAACACAGTGTTTAACTCTAGTGGCATTCTTTTGTAATATTTATGCAATTTTAAGGGATAAATATAATTTGTACTTCCCCTTTAATTAGATTTTAGATTTTAGATGTTTTCTAGCAAAAAAAAGAAAAACTTCAAATTGTTTCATCCAAAGGGATGTAATAACCAAACGGAAACAAAACAAAACAAAATGGAAGCCAGTAGGCCCGAGGAAACTACCCAAACCGTTGGGAAAGAAAAACAAAAACAAAAATAAAAGAGCAGGCTGTGAGATGAGCTAGATTAGGTGTAGTTATTATGGTTTAGCCCATCAAATTGTTGACTCAAAAACGTAATGGGCCATTTTGTAGGTTAGATTTGCGTGAAATGAGGTAGATTAGTTAGCAAATCTTTTTTAATAAAACCAGTGGCAGAGAGTCGTAAATAATGAGAAGAAATCAGGGTTATTTCCCATTTGTACTTCACTTTTAATAGGATAGATGTGTCACAATATTCTTTTATAAAAAAAAATCACAATAAAAAGACTATATGGAGCATCGAACTTGGGTTTAAGGGGTGTCAAACCATTAGCATTTACCATCTGGACTGATGATTATCAACTGTTTTCGATACAAAATTTTCGTTTTTATCATTTTACCTGCCAACTGACACACCTAATCCTTTACTGGATTCGCCTCTGGTAGCAGGAGAACATCTTCCACCACGGATCGTCGAACCAAATCCGTCTAAGGGATTTTACGCGGGTAAGTAAGTATTATGCTGAAAATTTGTATTTGAAAAAGTCGTAATCAGCCTGTGATTGACTGCTGGTGGTGACAGAAGAACATTCATGATCTTTGTTTGAACAGTTGTTGAAGCTCACACTGTATGTAAATCAATATGCTTTGGATTAAACGTTTCTGCTTCGTTATGACTATCGTTTCTGCTGCTGCTCCGCTTACGGAATTGGAATCCGCCATAAATTCGCTAATTAAAGTCTATCATAAGTATTCCAATACAAGTACCAACCTCATTGAGTAACTATCCCATTCACTCTGCTTTTCAACCTCGGTTTAGTATCTATCATCATTCAGCTTCTTTCTAATTGTACTAGTGGTATTCCGGCGCTACGCGCCGGATTCGTGTTTTGTATTTTTATATAAATTTACAAATTATTTAATAGTTTTAGTAAAAAAACATATGTTCAAAAATATAAAAATGAAAATATATTAAGAAAAATGATATTTTTCCGATCTATTTAATAGTGGTTAGTAACAATAGTATATTACTTTATTTTGTAGTTGCTTAGTTCAAAATGGAATAGCATAATTGGTTATGACTAATCGATTCAATAAAAGTAGAATAAAAACCATTAATTGTAACAAAGTTAATTTATTAGAATTTAAACATATAGTGAAGTTGATATTTTATTTAAATAACATATTTATACTGTTAAGTACCATGTAGACATTATATAGAAGGAACAAAATTTGAAATTTTATTTTAGAAACTAAGCTAAATTTAATACCAAAAAGTAAATTAATTATGAGTTCACTTTTATCTGTAAATCGTAAAGTAAAGCTTCCTGAAATTTCTGCTTTGTGTTTCTGATTCTTCACTCCATATTGGATTCAAACAACAAAGCAAGCTTAAGTGTATCATCCGAAGAACAACAACACGAAACTTCCAAATTTCAATTCGAATACTTCATGTATTATTAAGTTTTCTTCACAAACAATTGATAAAAAGATTGAAACGCACCAATTCACAGCTCACTTTGTCGACAATGAGAATTACAGTTTCTTTAGTCGTTTCGCTGTCGTCGTCTCAATATTTTTTTTTGTAGTTGCAATTTTATTATTTGTTCTAATTTGATTACAATTAAATAAGGATATTATAGATTGTTGCTCAATTAATGAAAGCTACTTAGTTAATTTTAGTTTGAAAGGTTAACTCGTTGCAATTTATTATTCTGTCGATATACTTATTTACAAACTGGCTCATTGTTTCATTATATCTTTTAGCTTGCTAATACTTTTATGTTGGAATTCTGTTTATTTAGTTATCTAATTGTATTTTTGTGTTTATTGAAAACTCATTTATAGATCTGTATTTATCTTATTTTGGTTTATTTCAACAAAAAAACATATATATATTTCTGACAAAAAATACTAAAGATAATCGTATAAATAAAATTATTTTGTGTGCTCCAAATGATTCACTTTACTAATTTGCGTAATGCAATATAAATAAATAATTTTTTAACTATAAATATGATTTATTTATATAAAAAAGAAACAACTTATGCTCCGATAAAGCTGGAGTGGCAGCTGCAGTTCTTTCAACCATCAACAACATCAATCCCACCGTCTGTCTGAGGGGCTTCTCTGGTCGCACCATAAATCTCAAAAAAATATCTTCTTTATCTGTCCAGGTTCGTGTTAGATATGGTGAGTTTATGCGTCCCTGTTGAGTTCTTCAACGTATTGGTTCTTTGGAGTGTAGGAGTGTGCCTCTAGTCTGAAATATATGATTTCTCTTCACCATATTATCGCCAAGGCAAAGGCACATGTGTTAATTTTATGAAAAGCTCAACTTTATTTGTCTCATATCCTAAAGGTGCAGAAGGTCGTAGATTTTTTTGTTGGTCAGAGTTGGACGTTATGAAACTGTTGGGATTGATTTAATCATATAATTAAACGTAAATTTTTTAGAACTTGCTTAATTTTTGTGGATGTGGTACTGGGCTAATGAGCCTGACAACTTGTTCCAAATGTTTACTTGGGACTAAAGCTAAACTAAGAGGCAACTGAATTAAATATGTTGAACTGATCTTATATATCTGAATATCTTCCTCTTTATAAGTTTTCAAGTTTGAAATCTTGCATGTTGCATCGATCATATGCACATATATTAAGTTTTTGTTGGTCCATTGTTGCCCACCCAAATGACTAACCTTAGACACAAATTTTGTGTCCTTGCTGAACTTTCTGAGCTGTCCTAATGTCCTGAATGTGTCATTTCTTGAAAAAAAAGAAGCTGAGCATTCCAGCTTGCAGGACTATACCTTGCTCCTGCCAAACAAAACAAACTTAGGGTTCAGTGGTTGTGCTTGTCAAGAATTTAACACATTCATTGAAATGTTTATTTCTCAGTACTACCATTAGCTGTACAATATCACCAGCAGGTCCAGCACAGACATTGGTGAGCTTTGTAATCCGACCATCAAAAGGTACAAACACAGCCGCTTCTGATCCATCTGAGACAGACAACTGGACACAGTACCTGCATCATTAACAGACTTGACATTAGTGAACGGTGGTTGGTAAAAAATGGCTGTGAATTGCAGTTCAAATAGCAGTAAACAGGAGCCTGGGAAGGATCACCTTAGAGTCCCAACGGCATTGCTGTTCTTGCATGTTGCACATGTGAATGTTGAGAAACCACGTTGAACCTTTCTAGTGCTTTTAAACTTGAGGTGTAGCACCACCCATATGCAGAGAAACTTCACAGTCTGTCCACACAATTAATAAATGGGAAACCACTTAATTGTAGAGAGATTAAGCAGTAAGAGATGAGGTTTATTCCGGACCTGGGGATCAGAGTTGAGAACACAAGCATTAGCTAAGCCACCGTAACGGTTTCAAGAGGGTTAGGAGGATATAAAGCTAATTTTTTTACTGAGTAAATGTATGAAAGTACTCAATTTACGCATCAAGTATGGTCTGCCCAACAGCATTTTCTTTGTCAAAGTAAAAATGACTGACTGTGGTGGAGTTTAGTAATAGCCGACCTGGGAGGAAGCAAAACATATACACAAACAGATTAAATAAGCAAAGTTCATTAACTGGACTTAGTTGTTAAAAGACCCATACCTCCTACTAACTAAGGATTAATGGTCGTGGCTACTATGAACTTGCTTCAACACCATTGACCACAAATTTGTCATGAAGTATGCTGGCAGATGCCATCAAAAACAGTGACACAGAATGTAGGTCACTACAGAATGTGAAGGGAAACAATTCAGAAACGGGGATATATAAATTAGCTACTCATCTATAATAATAAAACAGAGAACTAAACTAACCGGTCAATTCATAGATTAGCCATTATACGCTAAATTAACTGTGTCTCATCATTCTAGGTGGTTTTGATTCCCATAATCTCTCTTACAATATCCAATATATAAGGTTAAGCCATTAGAAAAGTGTACCTGCAAAACATACGTAAGTAAATTGAGTAGTGTGTTAGGAAACTTAAGAACAAAAAAGGTAGTAGGGTGTTTGTTAGTATCATCAGTTGGTTATAGATTTATAACGACTGCAATGAAGAAAATATAATCAAACATTTGCATTAATCATAATTGCTGCCAAAGCCTTGAAGCTATCATAGTTTCAGATGAACAAATACCTTCTCATCTATCATAAGTTCATAACTATGTCTATCCCATAAGCTCTCGACTCTTTTTCAAGTTCCTTGCTTTCCAACAACGGAGGACCCGTGTCACAACAGCCTCCCTCCAACGACCAACCTTTAAATCAGACAGAAGCAGATGAGGGTTGGCCATAATCGAAGAGGCTCTTACTGAGTTTAGAATTCGAGAGTAAGAAATTTCTCTCTTCAGATCTATATTTATAGTGTACGAATAAGATGACAAACCCTTGGAATCTGGAAGGATAAGGACATCATGGTATCCTTTGATTGAATTTGAATACTGAGGAAGGTCCTTCCCTTGATTTATAGCTGAAGCTCCAGGCGGTTACTGAGGAAAACGAAGAGGTAGATCGAATCTTCAAATGGGAGGAGTGGATTAATCAAGGGAATTCAAGGACTGGTGAGACGTTACGGATATCAAAGCTTGTTTGAAGTTTTTCGCAAATTTCGTCGAGGAGTTCGCCGCTAGAAGAGGAAGAAGGAAAGAGATGGCTAGGAAAAAGTAAACGCGTGAAATACACAGATATCCCAGCGAGTCGACACGTGTCGGATTTTGCCCCTCCCTCCCAAGGTGACGTGGACGCAGGAGCTGCCAGAGAAGTCTATTTTATATATATAGATATTAATTTTACCTGGACAGCCATCAAGGAATAGAGTTACTTTGCTCCGATTTGGATGTCTCTCCTACTGATGTCCGAATCTTGATGCTTGCTTGGT
>NW_026619156.1:0-9510 GCF_000801105.2 Raphanus sativus | reverse complement strand
TATTTTCTTATAAAATATTCGGACGTGCCTTTCTCGGCAATTTTGTGTCTTTTCAGAAATCCACATTCTTTTCTTTTTAAGTTTTTAACAGCAAATCAAAATTAGCTAGAATGCGGACCAAGAAACAATTAAAGAATAAAATTCTGAGATAGCAAGAAGGAACCATAAGTAAAGGTTATTATTAAATTTGTATATTTGTTGCTCAAAAAAAAAATTAAATTTGTATATTTATACATATTATTTTCCAAAGAGTATAATCTGCGAAAGTCATAGGTTTGTGTTTTTATCTATTACAAGAGAAACCATTTTGTCAAAAAACTGATTTGTGCTATATTTATATCTAGTAGTACTATTATTTAGTTTTACTGTTTTAGTGCTATTTATTTAGTTTTTGAGATGAATGTTTGGTTTCTAGTTTCGACTAAGTGTGTTCTAATCTGATTGTTGAAGGCTTTAAGCCATCATTATTAAGATACTGTGACACGAAGTAAGATTAAAACTAAGATATGTTAATAGTACTTGTTATTCTAAAATAGGTTATCCTTTACGTCCAAACTCCTGACGTATCAGCAAATGGCAATATGTATAGTAATACCATGTGAATACAAGTGGTCAAGTATACTAATTATATAAAATCATAGGCGTGCGATTAAATTTTTATTAAATCATCTGTTAGAGATTTAAAATCTTATTAACCATTTCATAATTTTTGTTGACAGGATATTGTTTCTATTTTGATTTCAACTATTTTACAGTAGATATGTTAATCTAAATTTTCTTTGTTTATCAGAATGTGAATGATATTCAGTTTTGTTATTAAATATCAACTATATGTCAACAACATATCTTAGATATATAATGAAATTACATATACATATAAAAGTGTTAACAAACTATGAACTAATGACGGCTCAATGTAATTACTTTAGGCCACAGAAGCCCTATGTAGATACTACTGTTAAATTACTGTTTATCAAATAGTAAAAGTATGTTATTTATGTAATAATATCATTATTTATCAAGAACAAAACGTATAAATTATTTTTATCATACAATTGGGAACCTCTATAGTAATATGGATAACGAAACTAATACACACTAATAAATTAATTTATAATATTTGAAATGGTTTCACTGGATTTAGCCAATAAAACATTGCCTGAAATCTCTAATTTTGAAAAAAATTACATAGATAAAAATCTTCATAAGTTTCCAAATTTATCCAAAAAAAATTTGAGCTGAAATTTTTAAAAGATTATTTATAACCCTTTAGATCTTAGCGCCGGCACTGGCACTATCTTGATTACAGTTTCTAATTTCTAGTGGATCTCTCGATAGGATTCAAACCATGTAAATTAGTCATTAACGCATCGTTAAAATCTATTTCAACCCTTATATCAGTTTTACGAGTCGTTCTTTTTTACGTCTTTAACTATCTAATTTTATGTCCAGTTGCTCTTTAGACCATCATTATTGGTGTCCTCTTTTTTTTTCCCTTAACTAAGGGCTTTTTTTTGTTCGGTAGAGAGTAAGGGCTCACCCTTAAATAAGGGTTTTCTCACTCTCTTTCTTCTCGGTCTCCGCATTATTCTTCTTAAGAGCTTTGCTAAGGACTTCCCAATATTGATGCTCTTACGACTCGTTCTTTTTTTTTATCATCTATCATTTTATTTTACCACTAAATAATTTAGTGCTCTTGTCAATTATAGGAAAAAAAAACAGATTAACAGAGTTGGTGGAGTTAAAATGCGAACCCGACTTCAACCGGCGGAATTAGGAAGCATCTCAGAAGAACCGGTTAGTGGAGATTTCAGTTCAGAAGTCACGTGGTTCGCTTTTATTCGTCTATATTGCTTAGCTGTTTGCAACTTTGCATTTAAAGACACAGTAAAGTTTTCAACTTTATATTCTTGCTAGATTCTCTAAATTTCTTATTGGATTGTTTTCTCTTCTGATGAATTATAGAACGAGTACGATTTTCGCTAAATTTAAATGTTTGTTTTGACTTTTTCAGTTGTACCGCATTCTTTCCAAAAGGTAATATCATTAATTCGAACATATTTCTTTTTACTTATAATAACAGTGACATAAAGAAAAAAAACAGTGACATTTTTGAAAACTAAATACTCATCAATGTCTTTTTTTTTTTGCTAAAAAGTACTCATCAATGCCATAAACATCAAAATTTCTTTAATCTCTATGTAATGTGGTAAAAAGATGTTCTTCTCCTTATAACACGGGAAGGACTCAGAGTTAGGATTATGCATCACCATAGTTGTCATTAACATACGTGGATGTTACATCATGGAGACGCACGTCCATGGCCAATAAGTCTTACACACTGATTCTTATACAAATAATTGTTTATTGGTTTGTAAAGCTTATCTTCATCTTGAAGAAACATAGTTGTCTTTTTATAACCATGCTAAGAGATCACATGAGAACGATTCATAAACAAAACAAACTAATAAGAGCATCCCCATTAGTTCACTAATGGGGGGTTCACACAAATCCTAAAAAAAAAAATATTAAAAAAATCAAATTCTATGAACCTCTCTTCTCATAGTCTCTTCCCACTGAACTTGTATCATCACTATTTCGCGGGTCCCACGACACGTGGCGGCTCGCAGTTGGTCGATTATTATTATTATTATTATTTTTTTTTACAGAAAAAAAATCAAACAGTAAAAAAAAATAATAAGGAGATGCTCTAAGAGTACATGTAGGACCAGCTTGTCTCCTTACTTAAAACAAACCCCATAAACTAACTTGTTATTTACATAACATATTGACTTACTATTGACAAGCTAATGTTCTTAACAACCATAGGTAATATAATAAATATGTACAGATAAAAATAAATGTACCAAGATCTACCTAACATTCTTCTACAACCAATTGGTCTAACAAGAAGACCGACCACCAATATTTTAGCTAACTTCTCACCTTCTTTTTGTACATACAATAATAATACAAACCACAAACCAAATCCACTACCGGTTGACTATCTGATTCAAATACACCAATTCAACCGCGTGAGTTGTTAACAAACACGATTGAATTGGTATATATGGCTCGTTTAGTCAACCGGTTTAATGTCCTAAAAGTATGATTTGATCAAACCCAATTGGTATAGATTTCTCATTACTAGACTCCCAAGTGATACTAACACTGCCCCTCCTCCAATGCGTGCTTGGTGATCTTGCTGCTCCTCTTTCTGTTGTTCCTTCACAACTGCTTCTCGGCAACTAAGCGGGAACGGTTCTTTAACACTTAAGTCATCGATTCCAATTTTCTCTCTAATTGATTTGATTATCTCTGGATCTATAAGGTTACCATTTGCATCTGTCACATAGAACACATTCCTCGCTATACCTTCTTTAGTCGATATCTTGGCTCTAGCAATGTTTAATCCATTCTCCCTCAATACTCGTGTTACTTCTGCCAACAATCCAGGTCTATCTGTAGTGCATAGCTCCAATCTAACACCCTGCATAAAAGTAAAAATACATCAGATTCTAAACCGATTGGTTTAATTTTGGTTCAACCGGATTGAAATTGTTAATTGTTTCATAGTTCATACCTTAACCGTTCTTCTTTCAACGGCAGCTTGTAAACATTGGATCAAACGTTGTCTCTCCGGTTCTGAATTAACCGGGTTTCCATCACTATGTCTTACATAAAATTCCAAAAACGCCGTTTCTCCAACCGTTCGAATCGCGGCGTGGAACACAATGTAAGCCATGTCCGTTAACGTGCAAACCACGTCGAACAAAAGCTTCATCCGATCCTTGCACTGCAAGTTCACAACAGAGTAACCACGTTTTACAAGGTTCTGTACGGAAACAACCGGAGACGTCTCGGAATCAAACTTCTTCTCGTAGTCACGGTCCATGAACATCCTCTGATGCAACCTTCTCTCCATATGAGTGTTGCCACCATACGTAACGCATGTCCTCGTGTCGTTTTGGTAACCATCGTCTGCTTTTAACAAATTACGTAACTGCCCTTCTATCCGTTGGACACGGTCGGAATCTTCGTCGATCGCAGTCCCGGAGTTACCGTCTCTAACGTAGATCATGGAGGCAATCCTCCCGTTATGCGTCCATGCCTTAGCCTCGACAATATCACATTGAAGATCGGCTAGAACAGCGAAAACCTCGGAGAGTAAACCAACTCTATCTGTTCCGGTTAACTCTAGAGCCGTTAAACCGGTGTACCCTTCGCTTTTACAGTAATGAGACGTCTCGATCGACTGTAAATATTTTTAAAAGAGTGTTTTGAATATTTCATTTCACATAACATTCACAAAAGTAATGACATAGTTAAATGGTAACTTTAGGTTTACCTTTTCAATGTAACGGATTAGGTTCTCGTCAGTTAATTTGTTTCCATTAAGGTCGCTGACATGGAAAACTGAACAAGCAAAAATAAAAAAAAACGAATCAACTAAATTATTTTTACTTCCTTAATTAGTCTAATTAGCGTAAGATTAGGGATAATTACCATCCATATTCCATTTCCCGTCAGAGGAAATATAAGCTTTCCTAATCCAGAGATTCATATCGGTTAGAAGCTGTACAGATTCAAGCAATATTCCTGGGCTTCTTGCGCTATCGATCTAACCAAAAAAAAAACGATTAAGTTTTAAGTATTATAAATCATTTTGAAATGAAACGGAAGAGAAGAGGAAGGTAGCGTGAGGGTAAAAACCTTGACGACAGTTGAATTGGGGCAAACTCCATTGTCAATCACGACCCTACAAGTTACCAAAAAGACAGCGACCCTTTAACCTCACTCTTTTGTATGAATCAAACAACCAAAACATTACAAATTAAAAATTACCAATAATTTGACTTGTTGTTTTACTATACACTATTATTATACACTAATACATGAGGGTAAAGCGAGGAGATGACTAAGACTTCCATGCAAATTGGAGATTATTCTTTCTTCATCAATTCATCAAGAACCTTATATTCGTTTCAGCAAACTTATCATATGAAATTAAAAAATGATCAAGTGAACTTGTTGAATTGTTTAAATATAAACGTTAACAGCGAATTTAAGCTTTGAATAAATACGAGAAAAAAGAGGTAGTTTCAAAAAAAAAAAAGAGGTTAATTCCTAGGAATAAAGATCTTGATATTTTTTTGTTTTTGTTAAAAGTCCATGATTTTTCTTCAAAGAAGATGATACTTTTGTACATAAATATTAGGTTCTATAAGAAAAAGAAGAGTAATAGAAAGAATATAAACCTGGGCATGTTCATCCGTACAACGAGCTTCTCATATTCATTAGAGCAATCAGATAACTCCATCTTTATCCTTCAGTTCTTTTTTGCTCCTTGTTGCAGAGAATAAATCCTTCAAACAATATCTCACAGCCTCACGGAGCACCCTTTTATATATCTTCTTCTTCTTCAGATGTTAGGATGAAGCTATCAATAAATAAAACAATTCATGTGTTTGCACAGCGTCGTTCTTTCTCTCTATCTAAAAACCACTCTGTCTTTCTCTCTCCTCTTATGGGGCAGAGTTACTTCCAAGTCTCTCTTAAATATTTAATAGGAGAAGAAAATAAATTGTAACAAAATATTAATAAAATATCCACGAGGCGTTACGACCGGCTCTTGAAAAATCAAAACAGACGCTGACCTGTTCCTGTTTTGGATTCCTCTAGCGGCTCCCATAGGAAAAAAATCTAAACCATTCAATTTTCAAAATTACTAATCTTCTTATTTGACTTTCCTTTCTGTCTCCTTTTCACCCATCTGGATTCTTACCCACTTTCCTTATTTATTTTCACAAACATCAGGAAAAGAAAAAAAATTACTTCCTCCGTTTCATATTAAATGTCGTTGTAGAAATTTTTTTTCGTTGCAAAATAAGTATCGTTTTAGCATTTTAATGCAAAATTTATTAACTTTATTCTGTATTTTATTTTCTATTGGTTGAAATGTATGGATAATGATATTTTTGTATGGAAAATATGCAAAATTTAATAATTTCTTAATCCGTGTGTACAACTCTAAAATGACATTTATTCAGAAACAGATGGAGTACAATGGATTATTGACAAAACATTCGGTTAAGAGATTGGTTATCAATGGTTTAATGTTGATCATAGTCAGGTTAATCTTTTATGCTATGTAAATATGTATATGTATATAATCAGAACTCTGTATTTTACTTTATACTTGAGTTGAATAATACAGTAACAAAACTTTCTTCTTTCGCTATCTTTTCTTGATCGTAATGGTATCAAAACCATTATTCTCTATTTTCGATTGATTTAAGCTTCGATCATCGTCAATCTTATTCTTTTCTTTGTTCATCTTGTCTATTTTCTTATTCGCAATTGTTTTATTCTAGAAATTTATGAGAAAATTAACTTTACACAAAGTATTTACAGAGCATAAGAATAATCCGTTATTATCAACAGTAAACCAGTGACAATCAATATCTTAACCGAATGTATTGTCAATATGGCTCGACCGTACAACCCAGTAAATGCAACACTTTGAGCTAGTTCGTCTGTCGGGATCCCCGTGGCATGTAGAAGAGTTGTGGATTTTACGCGCGTTTGTCAACGGTAAAGTTAACGACACATGATTCACGTAGCAACAAACAGCCGTTGATGATTCCGGTTCGTGCGGAAAGTTAGTTGTCTTCCCGCCAAATATACGGTAATTAGCAGATGTTTAATAGGTTATTTATATTTTCATTGTACTTATTAACAGAAATGTTTTTTGCACAAAAAAATTGACAGTTTAATTTCAACCTGTGAGATTTTTGTCTTGTTAGTTTCAAGAAATAATTTTTTTTCTTCTTGTTATCCAACTGCACTTGTGACTTGTTAGAAACCAAAAATTTAAGGGGTGGCGTAAAGTTATGTTACCGGTACATATATTAATATTTACACGTTCAAGAAATTATAAAAATTATAGAGATAGCCAAATAATTAAAATTGTTGGCATTATACATTTGGTTAGTTATCTTTTTATAATAACAACATTAGTATTAGGAATTTTGAAAATTAGAAGATAAGAGAAAAGAAAAGTTGTCGGTATGTTTTATTAAATTAAAAATAAAACCGTGTTGAAAACTATAGAAAAATGGTGTGAAAAATAGAGTCATGTGTCCACGGTAAGAAGAAATGGCTGGCTTAAGACTAGTCGTAGGCGCGTCAAAGCAGATGTTGGTCCCACATGTACCTATCGACATGCGAACGACTTTGGTCGGCATGGCTGGTTTATTTGTTCATTTTTAAAGAAGATACACAACATACTCATAAAATCTTCACCGTCTCAAATGTAACCATAAATGATAGTGGATCGTAACCGTTGTTCTGTTACCCACTAAATACTTTTCACTATTTATATGAAAGTATAGTAACGGAAATGTGATTTATCTAGGCAATATAAAATATCTAAAGAAATGTTTGAGAGGTTTAAAGTGTCATGTGTAATATAATGAACGTTCGAGACTTATTAAATGGGGAAGACATGATTCGTGTCTGCTTGAGTGCTTTGTAGACTTGTAGTTGTAGCAGGTAGCAACGATGTGTTTCTTTTCGTCTTTTTATGGAGTCACACCTGTTTTTGATTATTTTATACGTAATGTTACATTTATCTACACTTGAATCCGAGATGGGAGATGCGTTCTTCAAAGACTTTAAGAGTGTGATTATTGTCACAGTTCTAAAGAAAAAGATGATATTTAGGCGACGGACGGCATAGATGCATAGTTGAGGCCTTCGACTAAAGAGACTTTCTGTGACAACCCGTCCCGTGGAACACCTGCCCATGGACCTCAGGCTCACAGCGCTGCAGCGCACCGACCCCAACCCCTCCATTATGAGATCTCACTATCTCCATAATTAGGTTGTTGGTGAGACTCGAACCCAGGTCCTCACCCTTTAACAGCATTCCCACAGGACAAGCTATCACCAATTGATAATTGTAATACTCCGATTTTTCAAAATAATATAATAATAACAAATAATAATAAATAAAGAAATAATCCTGAAATCTCCATTTATTACTCCACATAAATAATCTCAAATCTCCATAAATCCATTAAATAGTATTAAATCCAAATAGTATAATAAAATAAATCCTGGAAAATATAGATAAAAGCTAAAAACCGAAAGTCTGAAAATAAGAAATAACTTCCAAATGCACCAATCCGAAAGCAATCACTCCTGCTGGTCAGTCTCGCCTGAAAGAGAAAAGAAAGAGGGATGAGCAACAGGGGAGTCACTCAGTGAGGTATGGGATGCTAACCCGCAAACCACAGACTCAGTACATAGCACTACGACTATGTAGGAATAGCTCTAGCATGAACAGACAAGATGCCTAGCACATCACACAAAACAAACAATACACTGATGGTGCATAGCTAGTCCACACACCCTGCGTTCTCCTCATACGGATATACGATATCATAATATGCGTCGATAGTCCAGACATCTCTGGACTCCCGCACTCCACCAATATGCGTCGATATGCAAACGTCTCTGCACCCCGCACCACACAATATACGTCGCTAGCTCAGACGTCTCTGGGCCCCCGTACTCATCCACTATGCGTCGCTAGCTCAGATGTCTCTGTGCCCCCGCACTCTATACGTCGCTAGCTCAGATTTCTCTGGGCCCCCGTACTCATATGCGTCGCTAGCCCAAATCACTCTGGGCCCCCGCACTCACCACATAGTCCTTACTATATAACTACACATATACATATATATATAACAGTCTTTAACATCAATCATTTCACACAATCGTTGAATCCTCTATTATCCTATTTCCAGTTTAACAATCAAAATAATAATAAGCAAACAAGACTCTCAAACAGACTCGATTCACAGAGACGGATCATGTTTCGAAACTAAACTTTCCATAATAGTAGTACTAAACTAGCTCAGGATTTAACAGAATAGCCCTCACCTTAGCAACTGGCTGGAACGAACAACGGAAATGATCAACTGAGGTCAACTGCAACACGAGAGTCAATGACTTAGGCGCAGAGTCTCATGAATAAAATTTCCCGAAATAGAAACTTTCCTAAAAATAGATTTCTATAACTAGAAATATGAAAGCGGCATACTTACTAGAAAACCCACCGGAAGCTCGCCTAGAAATCCCGCCGGAAGCTCGCCCAAAAATCCCGCCGGAAGCTCGCCGGAAATCTCACCGGAAAAATTGACTAGTGACTGGTCGTTGAATAATTTAACAACAACTTGTCACGCGCAAAGAAATACTTTGACTTGATGAGAATAAAGAGAAGAAGAGGAGTCTATTATATAGGAGAAGGGAAGAGAGGTAGGATGGTCAAACTTCCAATGTGGGACAAAAATAAAAAGAAATGGGTTTTCATTAAAATAAAACAAATGGGCCTTACTCCTAAGATCCGGGTCGTTACAGAACCAATATGTAAGAAGCTTGATTGGGAACCACTAATCAGTGGAGAATAACCAGGAAGTTGAATAAATCTCATAGGAGTTGTGA
>NW_026619155.1:0-9515 GCF_000801105.2 Raphanus sativus | reverse complement strand
AGAAAAAGATATGGAGGCGTTCATGCAGGCCGCGGGGAAGCTCTCAACCAAGAAACCTGCTGCTAAGGCTACTGCCTCGGGTGATGATGATGTCCAAATCATCAAGAGTACTAAGCGCAAGGGACCTACTAGCTCAGCCCCTTCTGCCTTAAAGAGAAGAAATAGGGCCTCGGGATCGACTCCGAAGTCCTCGACTCCGGAGCCTTCTCTTAATCCTTGCGTGGAACTAGCCAAGGTGGTAGCTGATCTCTCTTCCTCCACGTTTCCAGGGAGTGCCTGCTTTCTTCCTTCTGGGGATCTCCGAAAGGCCTTCGAGGGTGTTCAGTTTGATCTCCTCCAGGTAAGACTTTGCATCTTTTCTTCTTCTTCCTTCGTTATATTGATTAGTGATCATTGTGATTTGGTTTGCAGGTTATGTCTCAGATTCACCATCTTGAGGACATGGTGAACGAGTAGTCATCCAAGAAGGAGCTGGAGAGCGTGAATGCTCAGCTCAAGGAAGAGAAGAATAAGGTCCTGGCTTAGAGAAAGGAGATCAAATCCCTTCCGCTCAAGCTGAAGAACTCGAAGGAGGCTGAGGCTGCTACTGCCGCGGAGAACACCGCTCTAACGCGTCAGTTGGAGGAGACCCAGGAGGAGCTCTGTGGGCTGAAACTGGAGAAGGAGTCCTTTGAGGACGAAAGGATGATGGTGGTGAGTGGAGCCTAGGTGACTGCTCGCTGGGAGCTGATGAGGGAATGGCTTAAGGAGCAGACCGACAAATGGGAGTTGGCTGTGGAGTTCCAGCCGTACAAGCTGGTGAAAGAGGCCGAGGCTAAGCTGCAGGGGCTGCCTCCTTCTTCATTTGATGATGAGCCACCTCTTCCCGAAGACGATGCCGCCAAGGAGACTTCCCCTACTCTTTTCGAGGGCGCGGGTGCTTCTCCAACTGCCTGATCTCCCTATCTCTTGAACTCTTGATCTTTTAAGCCCTTCGGGCTTTTGTTGTAGTTTTTACCCTTCGGGGTTTTGCTTTTTAAACCTCAGGCCTTCGTGCCTTATGACTTTTTTAAGTACTGACCCTCGGGAGTCTTAACTTTAATCTATTTATGCTTCTGTTTTTATCTTTGAGTAGCATAGAGCCGTCTTCCGAAAGGAATTGCCTTGTTTATTTTTCGAGGATTGAGGAATTCCCTATCAGAGGTTATGGGCTGAAAGCCGACCATAACCCTAATCAGACCGGGTGAGATCTTAGGAACCGATGATAGTTCCACCCTAGGGATCACACCACTTAGGACTTTAGAGGAATCAGGACTTGAGTCCTGCAACCGCATTGATTGCCTAAGGGCTTAGATCTCGTTAAATCAATTCCGCATCCTTGGAACGCAAAGGCACCTAGGTAGACGTGCAGATTCGTGGGAAGGAATCAACCCTTGAAAGGGACGAAACCTTGAGAGGGATGGACCCTTGAAATGAATTGACTCCTTGTGAGGGCTGGACCCTGGTAAGGATTAACCCCTTGGATGGATATCAATGTCTAGGACCTGGATCCTATTAGTAAACTGATTGAACCCTGAAATGATCAGAAAGACGTTAGACCTTGTAATCCATTGTTAAAAACCTGAGTTTTAGATTTGGAATGAAAGATCCTTGCTTAGAATCCTAGAGTTCTAGCTTGGTTTGAACCCTGAAGTTCTTGAGCCCTAGAACACGGAAGTTCTTAAGGTCTTGAACCCTGAGGTCCCTTACCTAGGCCCGAAGGCCGTTTTATTGAACCCGAAGGTTTGCACATTAAACCCTGAGGTTTCTGAGTGTTGGGATTTAATCTCTAGATCCAGGGACCGTGATTAAACCCTATGGATACCTCGAACCCGGAGGTTGATGCTTTTGAACCTTGAGGTTCTTGGCAAACCCGAAGGTTGGTATTAGGATTCGAAGATCCTTGAACCATGAGGTTCTTACTAGATCCGAAGATCAGTTAGACCCGAAGGCCCTTGATCGACCCTTAGGTGATCTAGAATCTTGAGATTCCTTACAGACCCGGAGGCTGCATTGAACCCTGAGGTTCTTTTATAGACCCGGAGGCTGCATTGAACCCTCAATGCGGAAGCTTAAGGCAAACAATCATATTATATATATGTGAAATGTGATCCATACAAGTATTCAAATCATTCAGTTGCACAATAGGCTATGATAAATCCCAATGTAAATAACAAGTCACTACATCACACATCCCACACGGCCAAGGTCTTCATGGCTCCTTAGCCTTACCACGTTCCCTGTCAGAACCTGAAATCAAAACCCACAAAACATATGCATAAGAATCATGAACCGATATCCTAGCAATCACAACCTAAGCATGGTTTGGACACTTAGCCTAATTTGGCCAAAAGTGACCCATTCTGATACTTGTCCAAAAACTAATTAAAATACATGATAAATCATGATAATTCATGACTAAGAGAATGGTCCAAGCGGAATTCCCAGAACCGGCCTTGATCATATTGATCTTGGCCATGAACAGCCTAACCGGTCTCATGGTACCATCTCGAAATCAATGTTAGAAAATTATTCTATCACTTTGATAATTCATTATAAATCCCCAATAAGAGATATCAATCGCCAAAACCCAATAACTCCCATAGGAAGCAATAAAATAAACAAAAACCCTACTCACGATTGTGAAGAAGAAGACGCATTCAATTCCTCCTTCCTTTGCACAAAATTACTCGTTTTCCCTCGGTTTCTCTCTCCTCCTCATCGCTTTGCTCTAAGAGGAAGCAAAACAAACGGGACCATACATGCCCAACCAAGGCCATGGAGAGATTACTCTGATCTAACCAAGCCTTGGTGGGGTGTCCATGAGTTTAGACCCATAGATAACTTCAGAATATGATAGAGAAGAGATATATTGACAGGAAAAGAACAGTAGATGCAACCATCCACACATGGATCAAACGGCCAAACCATCCGGATGGATGATCTTAGGCGGTTTGTACTTGGTTTGCATCCTGTACCTTAGGTGTGTGTTCGGAAGCCCCCACACTCTTCTCTGCAGCCTTCTCCTTTCCTCTGGTATCCATTTCCGATCATGTCTCCCTTGCCCACGGCTTAGAACCCACCGGAATCACCTTGCCTTCACACGGACTGCCTTTGCGGTCTCACTTCTCTTTTCTCTCTTTGCTTCTGTAGAGATTTGGGCAGAGTTTCCCCTTATGTTTCTGATGATTTCTGTTGACAGAGGAGGGATTTATTTATAGGGAAGAGGCTTCCCAACCGTCCGGACGGAGTGATTGGTCATTTGGCTAACGGTTACACCCTTTCGCCCAAACCGTCCAACCGCTTGCAAACTGCTCTTCTCTTCGTTTGGGCTGATCGATCTTAAGCCCAAATGCTTGCCCATAAGCTCAGCTCTCTTGCCCACGCAACCTAGACCCAACGGACACCCATGACCATCATCCGGTCCATGACCATCACTCATGGTCTGCAATGACCGGTCAAGACGCCATCACTCCGTCCAGCTGAGTTGAGCTGAGTACTAGTTGCCTGAGCTGAGTGAGCTACTCCTCTAGATCCAGTGAGCTGCCCCAGACTGTTTGAGCTACCTACCAGCTCCACCTAGCTGATTGAGCTGCTTCCGGACCATATCCAGCTTCCGGACCACTCATCCAGCTATATTTTACTTCTTTCTTTCTTATTCTGGTCAAGTCTCAGCCATCTGATGCACTTAACCTTTTGTTTGGACCATGATATGCTTGCCTTTAGATCATATGACCTGGCCAGTTCATCTCCCCGTACCATGGCCCGTCCCAATGGGCTTAGTTAGAAATAGGGACATGACAAGTCTCCCCCACTTGGAAGGAACTCGTCCCCGAGTTCATACTTGATGATTCTCCAATCACATACTGACTATACCACTCAGGATACTCAGCTTTCATCCTTGCTTCTGTTTCCCAAGTGATAATGTCTTTACCATTGAATTCCCATACTATCTTTAGCATAGGAACTGTCTTCTTTCTCATTGCCTTTTCCATCCGATCAATGATCCGAACCGGCCTTGTTTCTAAGGTGAGGTTCTTACCAAGATCTTTTGGAATTTCTGGCAAGATAATGTCTTGATCCATGAGACACTTTCTTAGTTGAGACACATGGAATACATTATGGTAAGCATCCATTTCAGATGGCAAATCCAATTTGTAAGCCACTGCCCCAACCCTTTCATGTATCCTGAATGGACCTAAGAACCTTGGGTCTAGTTTCCTTCTCCCAGAAACTCTAGCCCTGCCTTTGAAGGTAATCATCTTGAGGTAGATTAGATCACCAACCTCAAACTGAAGATGTTTCCTTCTCTTGTCTGCATAACTCTTCTGGCGGTCTTGGGCCTCTTTCATCTTCTCCTTGACCATTTTGATCTTCTCTGTGGTTTCCTCCACAATCTCAGGACCTATTATGCTGCGCTCCCCCACTTGGGTCCAGCATAAAGGTGTCCTGCAAGGCCGCCCATACAATGCTTCATAAGGAGACATACATATGCTGGTGTGAAAGCTGTTGTTGTATGCAAACTCCACCAGTGGTAAGTGCTTCTCCCATGAGTCACCCCAATCAAGAACACATGCCCTTAGCATATCTTCCAAAGTCTGGATTGTCCTTTCTGATTGACCATCCGTTTGAGGATGATAGGATGTGCTCATGTTCACTCTTGTTCCCAGAGCCTTTTGGAAAGCTCTCCAGAAATAAGAAGTGAACCTTGGGTCTCTATCTGATACTATACTGGCCGGCACTCCATGCAGCCTCACAACTTGATCTATGTAGATCTTTACAATCTCCTCCACTCCATCACCTTTCTTGATGGGCAAGAAGTGTGCAGATTTGGTCAGGCGGTCTACAATCACCCATACTGCATCCTTCTTGTTTCTTGTTGTGGGAAATCCAGTCACAAAGTCCATTGTGATGTGATCCCACTTCCACTCTGGTATGGGAAGGTTTTGTAGTAAACCACTTGGAACCTGATGTTCAGCTTTGACCAATTGACAAGTAGGGCACTTGGCCACCCACTCAGCAATGTCAGCCTTCATTCTGATCCAGTGGTAGTACCTTTTGATGTCTTTGTACATCTTGTTTAGCCCCGGGTGCACTGAGAACTTGGACTTATGAGCTTGACTCATAATCTCTTTTTTTAGTCCCCGGTCACCAGGAACACTAACCCGCCCATGTACCAAAATGGTACCATTACTTGTGACTTGATATTCAGTCTTGTCATTCTTTGCAACCTTTTGCAAATTCTCATCCAAGCCTTGTGCTTGTTGGATTCTGGTAAGTAGATCAGCCTGGTTCACAGCCTCCAAACCCAAAGGCTCATCCTCACTAGCCAAAGTGTTCAGATTCAGTGACCGGACCATCCCTTCAAGGATCTCTGCTTCCTTCTCAGCTGACACCTCATCCCTACGCCTGCTCAAAGCATGTGCCACTAGATTGGCCTTGCATGGGTGATAGGCAATGTCCAAATCATAGTCGGCCACAAACTCCATCCAACGCCTTTGTCTCAAATTCAACTCAGGTTGAGTGAAGATGTACTTCAGGCCCTTGTGGTCTGTGAGAATTTGTACTTTGGCACCATACAAGTATGATCTCCATATCTTCAAGGCAAACACCACTACAGCCATCTCTAGGTCGTGTGTTGGGTAGTTGCCTTCATGTTTCCTGAGTTGCCTTGAGGCATATGCTATGACCTTTCCATTCTGGGTGAGCACACAGCCTAGTCCAGTAATGGATGCATCTGTGTACACCACATATGGTTGATCTGCCTCAGGTAACACCAGGACTGTTGCACTGGTCAGCATGTTCTTCAAGGCTATAAAGCACTTTTCACAAGCTTCAGACCAAATGAACTTCACATCTTTACCAGTAAGTTGTGTCATAGGTTGTGCCACACTTGCAAACCCTTTGACATACTTCCTGTAGTATCCGGCCAAACCCAAGAAGCTTCTTACTTCAGTTGCATTCTTTGGCCTTGGCCACTCTTGTATACATTTGATCTTCTCAGGATCAACATACACTCCTTCCTCAGACACTACATGCCCTAGGAAGCCAATGCTCTTCTGCCAAAAGCTACACTTGCTTAGCTTGGCAAACAATTGCTGCTCTCTCAGCCTTCCCAACACCAATCTGAGATGCCTTTCATCGTCTTCCGGAGTCTTAGAGTATACTAGTATATCATCAATGAAGATGATTACAAATTCATCTAAGTACTCTCTGAAAATTCCATTCATCATCTTCATAAAGGCTGCTGGTGCATTAGTCAATCCGAATGGCATGACCACAAATTCATAGTGACCATACCTAGTCCGGAAGGCTGTCTTCTTTACATCTTCTGATGCAATGGGGATTTGATGATAACCTGATGCCAAATCAATCTTTGAGAACCACTTGGCTCCTTTCAGTTGATCTAGCAACTCATCAATCCTGGGCAATGGGTACTTGTTCTTTATAGTCACCCTATTCAGCCCTCTATAATGAATGCATAACCTGAAGCTACCATCCTTCTTCTTGACAAAGAGGACTGGTGCGCCCCATGGTGATACACTTGGGCGTATAAACCCCTTCTCCAACAACTCTTCAAGTTGTTTCTTTAGCTCAGCCATCTCAGCTGGAGCCATGCGGTATGGGCTCTTTGACATTGGGGCCGTCCCTGGTTCCAGTTCTATTATGAATGGGTCTGACCTATCAGGGGGAATGCCCTGTAGTGACCTAAACACATCATCAAACTCACTGACCAGCGGTATCCCGTCCGGGCCACCATCCCCTACGACCTCCTTAGTGGTGATTGTGGCTATATAAGCCTCACAACCTTGCTCCAGCATCCTTGCCGCACGGACTGCTGATAACACTAAGCATCCAGAGGCCGGATTAATACCTTGGTACCTGATCGGGGGTCCACACCCACTCTCAAACTGCACCCTTCCTCGATGACAGTCTAAGGTGGCCCGATTCTTGCCAAGCCAGTCCATGCCTAGGATCACCTCATGATTCTTAAGGCGGACCACTATCAGATCCACAGGGATTGCCTTGTCCTGGATCATCACTGGAATGTCTTTGACTAGACCTAGTGCATGCATCATTTGCCCACCGGCTGCACTCACTAAGCCAAGATCATTCCTGGTTCCCATTTGGAACATGCCTTTACCAATCATTTCTGGGCTCACAAAACTATGTGTAGCACCCGTATCAAATAGTACATGTGTTTCCACACCACCAATACAGAAGGTCCCTACATAAGACCTCATCTAAGTATCTAGTCCATCCTAGATTCCTTACCATGCCATTCTAATAAATTTAAAAATTTAAAAAGAATGGTTTAGGGTTTTTACCAGTGATCGCCTTGAAGGGTCCGGACTCATCCACATCCCTTGAAAGCTCATAGACTCGAGGTGCTGAAGTTTGGCCTTGCTTGTGGTCTGGCCGGTTGTTCTCAACACGGCCCTTGCCTTGTCCAGTTTGCAACTGGAGACAGTCCACACGAAAATGCCCCTTCTTGCCACACTGATGACAAGTCCTGGCCTCACTGGTCGAGCCTTGCCCACGGTTCCTGTCCGGACCAGGACAATCTCGAGCTGAGTGATCCATCTTGCCACAACGGGTACAAGCTCCCATTGCCTTCCAACACTCTCCTCCATGATGTTTGCCACACTTGGGACACTCTGGCCTACCACTTGAGGTCTTACCCCCTTCAGCCGCATCCCTCTTTCTCTTTTTGTCACCACTCTGACCAGAGGACACCACCACACTCTTAAGCCTTTGCTTGTTCTCCTCAGCCAGATTGGTCTCCAGCATTGCCATCCTTTCCACCAGCTCATAGACTGTGTTGAAGGTACGGACTGAGCAATAAGCCTTAAGTTCAGGCCTTAAGCCCCTTATGAACCTGCGGACCTGAACCTTCTCAACCTCAAGTTCCTTACCCACATACCTCCTGAGCCGGTTGAACTCTTCCTCATACTCCCTTACTGACCGCTTGCCCTGAACCAAGTCCAGGAACTTGGCCTCCAAACGGTCCCATGCCTCAGCTGGAAAGTACTTGTGGTTGAACTCAACCTCAAAGTCAGAGAACTTCACAATAAAACCATTGGTGCGCTTGTCTAGGGACAGCCACCAGTTGTGTGCATCTCCCTCCAGGAAGTGCACTGCTATGTCTCTTTGGTACTCCTCAGGGCACCTTGTAGACTTGAAGTTCCTGACCAGCCGGTCCCTCCACTCATCTGCCTCCATGGGATCAGCACTTCCAGCAAAGTGTTTGGTACCCAAACGGGTGATGTGCTCAAGCACCTTCAGGTAATCAACCTTCTTGGTTGTCCCAACTGGTGGATCCAACTAAATAACCTCAGCAAGAGGCGCCACATAACCACCAGCTACTCCAGCTCCAGGAGCTATCACTTGTGCTGGAGTAGTTTGACCCATAGATGAATTCACAACGGGTGTGAACACTTGGGTCATTGCCAGCATCTGACTTCCCATCAACTTGATTGCATCAAGTATTTGCTTCATGGTTGGTTCAGCCATTGGTTCATCCGGTCCAATCCTCCCATCTCCTTGGATGTTTGGATCAGCCCGGTTACCAGTCTCTGAGGACTCAGCTTCACCTTCCTGATCATTCCTTTGCTGCCCACTTGCTGCTCCTAGTTGACTTCCAGCTGCATTTAGTGGTTGCCCGGTCTCGTCCATCTGCCTGTTCTCTCCACCCAGTTGAACCTCAGTCTGATTAACTTGAGTTTCAGTCAGGATGGCCTCACTGGTATGTCCAGTAGGTGGAACTGACAGGAACACTTGCGGATTGGGCACTGAGGCATTTCCAGCTCCAGACGCCCCTGTCCCATCCTTGTTCTTCCGAGACTTCTTCCTTGTTCCCTTAGGACAACAAAGACAAACACAAAGGTAAAGGTTAGATTAACATTTTTATTTGCAAACCTCAAGCAATCTAATGTTAAACAAATACCCAAACCTGCCATGAGACCCAGCCGGATGTGTGATGACCTGCCCTATCCCAACAGCCTAGAATCAAGCATGCTCTGATACCAACTTGTAAGACCCAAACCTGGATCCCATGATCCAACCAGTCCGCGGCCTTACCTAAACATCTAAGTGTAATTCAGCCGGTTTAAGTCTAATCTTTACTTAGTCATTTTCAAGCATTTGAGGTTCATGTAATAATAAATCAATGCGGAAGCTTAAGGCAAACAATCATATTATATATATGTCAAATGTGATCCATACAAGTATTCAAATCATTCAGTTGCACAATAGGCTATGATAAATCCCAATGTGAATAACAAGTCACTACATCACACATCCCACACGGCCAAGGTCTTCATGGCTCCTTAGCCTTACCACGTCCTCTGTCAGAACCTGAAATCAAAACCCACAACACATATGCTTAAGAATCATGAACCGATATCCTAGCAATCACACAACCTAAGCATGGTTTGGACACTTAGCCTAATCTGGCCAAAAGTGACCCATTCTGATACTTGTCCAAAAACTAATTA
>NW_026619154.1:0-9518 GCF_000801105.2 Raphanus sativus | reverse complement strand
TTAATCAGTGTAGAATCACCAGGAAGTTAAATAAATCTCATAGGAGTTATGAGGAAGAAGCTTTCCCACTTTCTATTTAGGTGATTCCAGATTGGCCTGTTCGGACATATGACAATATCTTCATGATTCTTATCAAACCAGAAGGAACCAAGATGTAAGAAGATTTATTTGAAACCAATAATCAGTTTAGAATCACCAGGAAGTTGAATAAATAATAGAGTAAATTGGATTTAAGAGACACATTCATCTTAGATTTGTTACTCTAGGATTTTAGGATCATTTTTTGGGAAAATAGGATTTTGATTTTCTATAAATACCATAGTACCCTTCATTTACCAATTAAGTAAAATTATTTTTATTTTTTATAATTTTCGTTTATTATTTACCTAATTAAAATAGTAAAAATCAAAATAATTATTTTAACTTAAGTGAAAATAGTAAAAAATAAGAAATAGTAAAAAAAAGATAAAAAGGGGAAAAGGGGATATCCCCAACCCTAATTTCATCGATTTCAGGATTTCATCCTCTTCTTCGGAGGTCCCCTCCAATGGCGATTCTTCAACTGAACTGAGAGCTGCCTTGTTCTTCGGTTTCTTCTGTTCTTCGATCTCTCTGCCGTTGTCCCTTCTATCTCTTGTCTCTAATCTCCTAAACCGCATCTTCCTCTTCGATATCTTCAGTTCTTCCTCTTCGTCTGTTATCACTTAGACGAAATCCGACTCTTCCTTCTCACAAGGTATTAGATTACTTATTTTTTTTCTCATCTTACACGATTTGCCTTTGATTTGCGATTTGTCTTCGATTTTAAAAGGATTTGCGATTTGTCTTTGATTTGTCTTCCCTTGCGATTTGGCTTCAATTTGTCTTCATTTGTGATTTGTCTTCGATTTGTCTTCATTTTAAAAGGATATTTCTTCGATTTGCGATTTGCCTAGTATCTTTGAGGGAAAATTCATCACTTCAAAACTTGTACTTGTTGTTGTCCGATTGCTTATATCTCAATTGTAGCTTTGTTGTCTTTGATTGACCTTTGTTTCTTGGGTTAGTTAATCATCTAGTACATCACTTGACATCTTATACTTGTTAACTTTGATTGAACTTTGTTCCTCGGTTTGTTCCTCGGGTTTGTTCTTCACTTGACATCTTCTACTATTGTTGTCCGATTTTTGAGATTGATAAACTTTACATGTTCAACTAACAATTGTTTTCATGCCTTGTAGATATGTCTGAGGAGCTACCAAAGAGGATTTTTAATGAGGGCGACGAGCCCCAAGTGACTCAGATCAATAACAACTGCAGGATCGACTACATTATCAAGAAGTTCGAGAAGTGGATGCCAAAGGAGTTTGCTGATGTGAAGAAAGATCCGATTTTCTCTGAGGTTTTCAAGCTTCATGAGAATGGTCTTGGCTACTCCGCGAGAGTGATACACAGCATCTTGTGCAGGGAGCTTTTGACTTACATGATGCACAAGCTATGGTTTGTTTTCGCGCGAAGGCCACATCGATTTTCACTCCAAGAGTTCCATGCAGTGACCGGGTTTGAGTGCAGGACTAGTCTTTCACTTAAGATTGACTTAGAAGACTATGCATATGACGGTGGTTTCTGGAGCAAGGTCTTGAAGAGGAAAGATGAATCCATTACACTCTTCAACCTGTGGAATAAGGACAAGGCAGCTGTGATGAAGTGGAAGAATGCAGATCGCATTAGACTCATTACTTGGCCATCATTCTCTGTGTGGTTTTGGCGAGAGATGAGAAGGCCAATATCCCCCTCAAATACATCACACTGGTCATGGATCTCGAGAAGTTTCGGAAGTATCCTTGGGGAGTTGCGGCTTACGACCTTCTCTACAGTTCGATAGCCAAAAACCGTCACAAACTGAAGGAGAAGACAACAAGTTATGTGTTAGATGGATTCTCCTATGCCTTGCAGATTTGGGCTATGGAAGCTGTTCCAAAAATTGGGAAGCTTTGTGGAAAGAAACTGGACAAAAGCTTTGCTAATGGTCCTAGATGCATCAACTAGAGGGGAGCTGCAAAGGTTTCATATGATGAGATCAATAGGCTGGAGCAAATCTTTACAGCAGAGGTAATTTTCTGTATTTAAAATGACTCTTCCATGCGGCTTGAAATGACTTTTTAGGATCTAATTTTCATAACTTTTCTTGTGTATGATGTCAGCTACCCATACATCTCATGGGCAGGGAATATGGTTGTAATCCAAAGTCAGGAATTTCGCAGAGATGATGATGTCGAGGATGACAGGATCAATGTTGTGATGGAGTTGATACGGGCTAAGCATGACTTCAGTGAGCATATTTGGGAATTTGAAGAAACTGAGGTTTCTTTAGATCTTAATGATGAAGCACCAGCGAATGTTGAAGCAGCTGAGAGTGAGGAAGAGTTCGAGGCTCCACAAGGATCAAATAACGTAAGCTCTACATCAAGAAGGGGTAAGAAGAGGGTCCCTGATCGTGGTATGGAAAAAAGGAAGCATAAGGTTCTCTCTAGTGCACCAAAGCAAGCGCCTTTTAACGAAGACATGAAGGCTTTCGTGACACAGTTGTTTGAAGACAACTTCTCTGCAATGGAAAAGAGGCTACAGAAACAGATGTCCGAGACATTTGAGCAAATGAAGTCGGACCTCATTGCTTACCGAAAAGAAGCAAGCGTTGAAGTTGAGCATGGAGGGCCTTCACCGTCCAAGGCAACAACGAGCCAACCACCGTTGAGGAGGTCCACACGAGGGGTAAAGAAACTCTAATCTTCGCCAATATCTGCAATGTTTTTTTCTCTTGTTTATTAGATGGTTTCGGTGTCTGTTTGTGTTATTGTCTTATATGATATCGGCCTGGATTTTGTTGTGTTTTATAAGGTCTCGGTTTGGATGTGTGCTTGATGTGTAAGTGTCTTGTTTGAAATTTATGTAATGGTTGTGAACTTGTACTAAGATATTTATGTAATGTTTTATTAATGTGATGGATATGTGGTGTTATTTTTGTGTTGTTATGTAATGGTGGTGAACTTGTACTAAGATATTTATGTAAGTGTCTTGCCATTGTGTCTTACAGGAAGCAGTCGCGAGTCCAGTTAAATTCAGTCAAGATGATGATATCTTTCGAGGGATAGGTACTCAAGGCGTTGAAAATCTTTCTCAGGCTTCGCATGTGCCCGAAGTTGATCCATCTCAGACAGATAAGGAAGAAGATTGGTGGACTCCAATGACTACAGCACGAGGTTCACGAGCTAAAGACAAGGCACCACCTCCGTCACAGTGGAAGAAATGGTCTAAAGGAAATGGCAAAGGACCTCAGCTTAGTGATACACCATTGCCACAAGATGATTCTCCTGAGTCGCAACTGTATTATTTCTCTGAAGAATCATGGGACAGATTCACGCAATGGTCTATGAATCCCATACCTTTGCAAATTGGTCCTACAATCTTCAATTCGACTGTAGCTACAAGGATAATATGTGCTGGAAAATGGCTTGGGAACGACGTAATGATTTCTTTCTTTTGCTAATTTGATGGATATATCTTCCTTGGTGCTGAGTTTATTTAAATTTTCAATGTTCAGGAAATGGATGCTTATATGTTTATATGGCGAGTTAACACATCTTTGGGACGTTGGGGCCCAACCCGTGTTGTTTTCATGTCCGCTATTTTCAGCCTCCAACTCAACGCCGCATACAATGTGTTCCACCCTGACAAGAAATCTTACCAATTGCCTGAGTTTCTTCTTGGTTACGGGAGAGGAGAACTTCCATCTCATGGGCGGACTGATCTAGTTTGGGGCGTTGATATTGATCGTCTATACTTTCCGTTGTTTGTGAACGGTAATCAACTTTGTCCTATACACTTCCATGTTCTCTTTTCTGATCTTAAATTTACTTATGTCCATTGCAGGTAATCACTGGATTGCTGTCACCGTAAACATCATTGAAAGAAAAGTGGAAGCTTTTGATTGCGGTGGGAGAAGGAATAAGAATAAGCAATCCCTTGAGAAGTTTGCTCACATGATTCCTAGGATAGTGAAGGCCGTTGCACCACCTGATAGACAGAAGAAGCTACTCCTGTCACCATATACTATTGTGGAAGTCCCTATGAAGAAGAGATTGAACAAGTCATGTTGTGATTGCGGTGTATACGCACTCAAACACTTGGAGTGCCTACTGCTTGGTGTCGACGTCAGCTTAGTGGATGACGAAATCATCCAGGGTTGCAGACAAAAGATTGGTGTGGAATTATGGGAGGCTACCCAAGATCCCATTTTCGCTGATGCTATGACTCGATATGTGCCTTCACCATGGGAGAGGTCTGAGGTCTTTGACCTTGAAGAAGACTGATTTTTTTCCTATTTAGTGGTGTAGGCTATAATTATGTGGTAAAACTCTGTGTGGTAAAACCTTGTGTGGTAAAACTCTAGCTATTTTATTTTTATGTTTTTAGGAACATGTGCGAAAATTCTATTTTGGCGGATTTATCTAACCATTATAACAGGGGTTATGGTTATGAATTTTTATGGAACATGTTTCTTGTTCTTTGTTTTTTCCTAAATAAACCCTAAACCCTAAATAAACCCTAAACCCTAAATATACCCTAAACCCTAAATAAACCCTTAACCATAGTAAATCATAAGATGATAACCTAAATATACTCTAAATCATAAGATGATAACCTAAATAAACCCTAAACCCTAAATAAACCCTTAACCTTAGTAAAGAAAACTAAACTCCAAACATGAGGTAAATATACATAGGACTCTAATCGAAGGATACTCCAAACCTCAAACATAACCAACATATACATTGGTCACTAATTCATGGCCACCTCAAACATAACCAACATATACATTGGTCACTAATTCATGTACACTGATCTATATTGCCGATGATGATTTTGTGGTTTCTTTCTTATTTTTTACTGATCTGCCTTAGATATAGTACATCTTATAGGAGTATCAAACGGCGTCGTTTTGCCTAAATTTTTGACCTACTCTATTTTCTTCCTCATTCTTCATCGACAGAGAGAAATACGGAGGCGAAAAAATTGGAGATCGAGTGAATAATGTCTTCGGTCTATTCTTCATCCTATTCAACAGATCGACTCGACAGACAACGTGGAATTCCCACAAGATGCAAGTGCGGTGAGAAAGTAGCTCGTTTCACTTCGAAAACAGTGACAAATCCGGGAAGATTATTCCATTGTTGTCCGATGGGATCTGAGATGGTAAGTCGTGTACTTATAGATATGTGTCCTTGTTTTAATCTTACTAACTGTTGGATGTTTTTGATGAAGGACAAAACCCATCTGTTCAAGTGGACTGATGAGTCAGTTGTTGAGGAGGTTGAAGATTTCCAGGAACTGTTTGACGTGATGCTCGTCGACACTTCCGAGATTCAGAGATCAATGCAAGCTTGTGAGACGAGGCTGAAATGCCATGAGAGTAGAATTGTTGAGATGGAAGATGCTGTTTCACGTTGCCAAGAGAAGACCATCAAATGCATTAGCGAGTTAAGGATCCTAAAAGCTTTGTTTCTGTGTTGTCTGGTGATGATCTTCATCTACTTTAACTATGCATGATGGTCATGTGCGACCTCAATTTGTTCTGTTTTATTTTGTGAAATAAGTTCTACACTATGTTGCTTCTTCTTTGTTGGTGATAAACATTTAATAGAACCAATATTGGGCGAAATACCAGATTGTCATAAACAAATTGTCAACTTTTTTCTAAATCAAAGATCCATCTGTCTCAAGGGAAATAAGAAAAAAAACAGAACACACATAAAAGCTAAATGGGTAAATCGCAAGTTCCCCTCTTGTGTCCTTCGTTACCACAACGGCTGCACTTGTGCTTTTTATTCTTGCTTGATCCTTGAGAAGCTTTAATCTTGTCTTCTACTGTTTCATACCTTCTCTTCACGGGTCGACCAGCACTCTTTCTTGAATCTGGTGGCAACACCTTTGTACTTTTAACCTTTGCTGGGACATTCCAGTCAGACTCTGGGACTGCTATTGGATTAATGGACTCCTCATAGGCTTTTCTCCACGTTGCAGTGGTGTATACATCATCAGTAAAATTGTGTACTTCCCTTCCTGCGTAAAAAAATAGGGTAAATAAATAAGGTAAATAAATAGGTCTCAAGCTGCCAAAAAAACATTAAATTGGTCCCAAGTTCATGTGTTTATACTTCTATACCTCATGAATAAATTGCAGGAATGGCGTGTCTGCAAGGTATTTTTCCTATATCGTACTTCCCACATGTTCATGTTCTTCTTCCCAAATCAACATGACAATCATACATGTCTCCTTTCACAAGCGATCTGAAGTTGTCAATCTTGTAAACCTGAAATCTTTTTGCCTTCACAATTCTCCTATCAATCTTTTTCTCCACCTTAACGGTTAAAGGATCAAGATGTTTAGAGCTTAATAGGCGACGCTCGTAGAACCATCGAGTCATGAATTCTCTTATACTATCCAGTAAAGGAATAACCGGATATTCTCTAGGTATTTTCAGAAGTGAATTTATGGATTTTGCGGGGTTTGTGGTCCTAATGTCATACCTGGAACCAGGGAAGACAGAACGAGCCCATTTTCGCACATCAGCCTCCCGTAGATATCTTCCGAGCTCAGGATTCATATCAAAAATTTCGGTGATACGTTCCTGAAATTCAGTGTACCTATATGCCTTTGAAGCTTGTTCGACCAAGGCAGTCAACCCCTTCTCTTTAAAATGTTTAACCACATTGGTCCGCAAGTGGTGAATGCAAATTCCATGTGCTGATCGAGGGTAGACAGTGGCAATAGCTTTAGCGATTGATGAATTTCTATCCGAAACAAAAGCTAAGTCGTTGGAGTCAGCAACAACCACTTTCAATTGTCTGAAGAACCACCCCCATGAATCATCATTCTCTGAATCAACAACTCCAAATGCTAACGGATACAGATTAGAGTTACCATCAACAGCAGTAGCAACAAGTAGAACTCCTTTGTATTTATTTTTCAGAAACATTCCATCTACAACGATGACCCTACGCATTGTATTGTAGAATCCTCTAAATGATTGCCCAAACGACATAAATAGATACAAGAATCTCCCATCGTCAGTAGTTTCATAGTGAGTATGCGTACCAGGATTAGCTTCTTTGATCATATGCAAATATTTAGGTATTTTAGCATAACTTTCTTCTGGTATACCTCTAACAGCTGCAATTGCAAACTCACGAGCTTCCCAAGCGTGCGAATAAGTGATCTCAACACTGTGCTCCATTCTCATAAATTGAATGATCTCGTTTGATTTTGGGCCTTCATTTGAATCATCAAATCGATGTTGTATCAGACTCCCAATTGTTCTTGCCGATGCTGTTTTCCAAAACTTGCTTCTCTTCGAAGGAGCACATGTATGTCTTCCTTCGCACTTGTTGATCATGAAGTATGTAGACCCATCCAGACATCCCGCACGCACAGCCCAGTTGCACAATCTATCCTTACATCGAATGTACCACCACTTTTTAGTAGATTTGTTAACAGTGAATCAAAATGATGCTTCATCGCCCAAATCTCCATTGTTGCTTTAAGAACCATTTTACTTCTGAAAATTTGATCATTCTTCACAAAATCTGGGCGCAAAGATTTACCATCCTTTTCAGTAAGGCTTTGAAAACTCTTGTTTTCACTGTCTCCATTTTCGTCACCACAACCATCCCCAGCGACTTGCTCCTTCCTTGTATCACAAGGCTCCTTTGACGCTTGGACAAAGTCTGCTGGATTTATTTCAGGAACTTCCTCATCCTCAATATTACTTGAATCACACGGCTCCTTATTCAAATCGATGTTGATTCGTTCCTTTTGATTCACACCACTACTAGAGAACGTGACACACAAGGTAGGACCTAAACCCTTCTTCGCATAGCCCATAAAGTTAGCTACTTGTCAATCATTGCTGATGATAATGGGAGGATTCCCTCTCTGATTCACCATCTCATAACTCAACTCAACATTAACAGAATTAGGTTCCACGCCATAATCCTCACACACCATGATCTTGAGCCGCTCCAACACAGTTGTAGCATCTAATGTCACCATTCGACCACGCCTGTCTTTGTCTACCACGAAACTCCACTCCTCGCTGGAACTAGACATCCATTCACCAGATTTGACATATATTAGAACCAGGTTGATAGAGAGAAGAGGGAAGAGAGAAAGAGAGAAGAGAGAAGAGAGAAGAGAGAAGAGAAGAGAAGACCGCGATAAACACAAAAAACAAAGAGAAGGGGATCGTGGGAGGAGGAGGAAAACGTGGGATATCAAGAAAATATTCTCCAAGATTTTTAGGTCAGATTTAGGAAACTTCTAAAACAGAAAATGGAAGTTTCCATTTTTTTCAGATTTCCCTAGAATACGTAATATACCCAATCCAGAATATAGTACAACACGTGCAACACCTATTCTTCCTTAGGCGTCACATAAGGTAAAAGGCATAAGAGCCTATGGCACAATTTCTAATTTAGGTACATCATAGAGTTCAAGATATATATCGTTAAATATCTACTGGTACACTGAAGACATACTGCTATATGTTGACGTAACAAAATCTAGCTCAGATAGAGGGATGAAGAAACATTAGTTTACGTTATATAACCGAGATATATCTATGTATTATAATTAGTTTCGGTTTTCTGTACTAAGCAGACTAACGGAATGTGTATTCTATTTTGGCTAGAAGAGAAAATAAAATATGATTCCCTATTTTAAAAAAAATAAATTTAAACATATAAATTATCATACATATGTTTCCAATACTTTTCATATTTTTTTACATTTTTAAAGTTATGTTTACTATTTTTCTCATCAACCAAGGGCAAAACAAGTCAAAAAATGACCAAAGTATGAAAAGTCCTAAATTGACAATAGAAAATTCAAAGTGTCTCTTTTTGCCAATTCTCCCTCAATAATATAGGAGTTATGAGGAAGAAGCTATCCCACTTTCTATTCAGGTGATTCCAGATAAGCCTGTTCGGATATATGGCAATATCTTCATGATTCCTATCAAACCAGAAGGAACCAAGATGTAAGAAGCTTGATTTGGAACTTTAATTAGTGTAGAATCACCAGGAAGTTATGAGGAAGAAGCTACCCCACTTTCTATTCAGGTGATTTCATATTAGCCTGTACGGACATATGGCAATATATTCATGATTCTTATCAAGCCAGAAGGAACCAAGATGTAAGAAGCTTGATTTCAAAAAATTAATTAGTGCAGAATCACCAGGAAGTTGTATAAATCTCATAGGAGTTATGAGGAAGAATCTATCCCACTTTCTATTCAGGTGATTCCATATTAGCATGTTCGGACATATGACAATATCTTCATGATTCTTATCAAACTTTCTATTCAGGAAGTTGAATAAATAATATAGGAGTTATGAGGAAGAAGCTATCCCACTTTCTATTCAGGTGATTCCAGATTAGCCTGTTCGGACATATGGCAATATCTTCAGGATTCTTATCAAAC
>NW_026619153.1:0-9521 GCF_000801105.2 Raphanus sativus | reverse complement strand
GGAATATGAGAAATGGCAAAAGGAATGTTTCCAATAAGCTTGTTGTAAGACAAGTACCTACAAGATGAAGTAAACAGAGATAAGAGTTATCCTTATACAGTTTATTAGAGAATGTGCATTGTAGAGAGTGCTTACACAATCTCTAAGCTGGAAAGATTAGAAAGCTGAGCAGGGACTCCTCCACTCAAATAGTTATTATTCAAGTACCTAAAAGGATCAGAGGTTTTTAGTGTGTGTATCATCAAATGGAAAAAGAGAAGTGAAAGAGAAGAATGCTTACAGGTTGCGAAGAGATGGGAAGCTACCATCAAAACGAATGAGCTCCCGTATAGTTCCCACCAAATGATTGTTACCAACGTCTCTGAGAATAAGAATGAAGACACAAAATGAAACCAAATCTCAGTTTAAGTAGAAGATGTGAAGTGAGTGTTTACAGGTGGCGGAGGTTTTGAAGTGTCCCTAGCTCAGCAGGTATTCTACCAATGAGACGGTTTTCTTGAAGATATAGATACCGAAGCTCGGGTAGAGCAGCTAACTCCTTTGGAATCTCTCCTTTGAAGCTATTGAAGCTCAAGTACCTTAAAAAAAAAGCCATGTTTTCATTTGTACTAAAGTGAACACTTGTCAGAAGCATAACAAGAAGAGGTACTTACAAATGTGTTAGCCTCTTCAGCTCCCCAATCTCAGGGGGAATCACATCTTGTAGTTTATTCCACCTCAGGTTCCTAATGGTTATTACAACAGAGTAAATGATTAGTGAGACAATATAACAAACTCTTGTCACATTCAAGTCTCAGAACAATAAACAAATGCAAAAAAAATGAAAAAGACAGAAGATCAAAACAACACTATATCATTGTAAGAGAACAATGAACATACAGTACTTTGAGCCTTTTCAGTCTCCCAACCTGTGGAGGGATTGGACCAGTCAGCTTGTTGTTATGTAGATCCCTGCAAAATCAAAACATCTTAAAATAACTCTCAGGCATCTACCTAATGTCACCACATAACAAAGGTGGACAGGAAGCAACTTACAGTCTGGTCAAATCCAAAAGGTTTGTTACTGCAATGGGGAACGGTCCCACAATAGAAACCGCGTAAACTTCTCTGTAAATCAGACAGATTAAGTTATGAAATTCATTCAAGAAAAACAGGTTGGTAATACAGAAGAAGAAGAAACTTAGAACGTACAGTTCTGTGACAACCCTATAGTCACCTTGTGTAGAACAGGTGACACCAGACCAAGGAGGAAGGTCTCCATCTCCACAAGGATCATCACCGACCCATGAATACACCACTCTCCATCCTAAAGAAGCTTTGATTTCATTCAAAGCTTTCACTGTACAGCAGAGGATCACACAGATTTAAACTTTTTGATGAAAGGAGATCATGAGCTTATAATATACATGAACCGGCTAAAAGATACACAGATATAATTCGATCTATTCATTATTTCACTCATAACTCTCTGTAAAGAGATAGAAAATCAAGAAATGGAGAGGATCCAAGAGACACAAAGCAAGAAGGTGGAAACAACAGACTTACCATCACGCTTCAACGTCTTGGAGTGGGCAAGAACAAAGAAGAGAGACAAGACACAGATCACAAGTATCTCAAAGCGAGGAAAAGCCATTGTTTGTTTGAAAGAGACAAAAAACGGATCTAAGAGGCTAGCAAAACTATAAAAAAACATATATAAAAGTGCTATTTTCTTCTCTTCCTCTTGTGATTCGTAGACCGTATTCAAACCAGCATCTAACCGACGGGTCTGCTAACGACCCGGTCATGTCAGTGTAAACAGAAAATTTGATCTGTGTTGTTTATGTTACACACCACAAAAACCAATTTTTAGATATGATTAGTTGATTATAAATGTTTAATCCACAACCACATTTATCAAAACCAATACATATAGCAATTTTATTATGCGGCATACCAGCAGTTTCATTTATAGCAATTTCAAACCAAAACACAAACCATAAAATTCTGAGTTATGACAAACCACAATAGTGTATGTTTCTGATTTCAGACAGTTTCTCAAACGATAAGAAAAAAACAGAGCAACAAGAACTCAGTTCTCCGAACTGGAAGATGTGTCTCCACCAGAAGAAGAAGACTCGCTGTTAAGCCTCTTCATCTCCTCGTACGCCCACTCCAGCCCGTGGCAGTAATGCACCGGCGGATTAAACCTAGTATCACTTATATCATCCGGCAAGAACGCGCCATTCTCCACCAGAAACTTCACAGCTTCTCTCTTCCGTTCTTTAGCCGCGGCGTGGAGAGGAGTCCACCCGCAGGAGCCCCATGTCCTCGCATCAATATTAGCCCCACGCTCGAGAAGCAGATCCATGACTTCAATGTGACCCCCCTCGGCAGCAAGGTGAAAGGGGACACTCCTTTCGATTTAGGTCCCCACGCTAGAGCGTTAACATCAAACCCTTGGTCGAGCAGCTGTTTGACGGCTTTCAAATCGCCTTTTCGAGCTTTGATGTGGAGTGGAGTCCAGCCTCTGTCGTCGAGGTTGGTTATGGAGGATCGGCGTCTGAAAGAGTTGCGCCGGAGAGAGAATACAACCACCGGCTGGTCTTGGATCATGTAGGTCTGAGCTTCAGCCAAAGTAGAGAAGAGCTTTGCAAGTAGGACTACGAGACTCACTCAGCACACAAAGGAATGTCTAAAGCAGGTAACAAAAACAATATCAAGAGTAGACAATGAAGGAGGAGGCAAGACTAATGCAACCCAGAGAAACTGAATTAACGGGAGGCAGAGGAGTGATTGGCGATGCAGTAAGGGAAAGAGGGATTCAAGACAGGGCCAAAGACGCAAAGCTTTCGAGAGATCAGAGTAAACGCCATAGACAAGGAAGAGAATAAGAGCATGAGATTGAAAAGGTTAGAAGCCTAGTGATTATGCAAAATCTCCACGACATTGAGACCTCTGTGATGTGATTTCAATAGACCTGCCAATAAAGGGAAAGGAAGGAGAACAAAACCAAATTAGTGAACACAACAAAAGAAAAAACAGCAAAGCTGATATCTTTGAGACATAACACAAAACCCCACAATCTCAGCTTTTGTATTAATTCAGACTAACCCTAACACTAACAGTCAGATGTAATAACAAAAACCCACAATCTCAGCTTGTGCAATTCAGCTAACCCAAACACTAACAGGATGTAATAACACAAACCCATCAACCGTATGGACAAAAAAACATCAAAGGCGATATCTTTGAGATGTAATAACACAAAATTAACAATCCCCGACCACGCAAAATCTCAGCTTTGTGTGATGCAGCTAACTTTACTACAAGACACCAAAACTCCAATTAAACAATGCCCTAACAACACAAATCAATCGAATCGAGGAATCATCAATCAGCGGCTCCTAATTTCACACAGATCAAATGCAATTTCAAACAAAAAAAAGGATTGTTCACAAAGGGGATGGAGAAGCTCGTACCTTACCCAACGAGGAGATATATATAGAGAAAGAAATCTCTTGGTTACAGATTTTCTTCTCGCTGGAGGATTATGGAGTCTGCAGGAGACTACTTAGGGTTTTTTTCGTCGGAATGAAGAATCGAATCGAATCGAAGAAGAGAAAGAGGAATGAGTTTTGTTTACTATTTCTTGTCGAATGTGCCAACTCATACACCTTAATAAAGAAAGGTTTACTACACATCGGCTCAACGTAATGGGCCTTAATGTCTGGCCCATTCTATAACCGGGTTTCAGATCTTAATTTCCCGGTTCAGTTTCCGGTTAACTTTGTGTTACTTGCTTGCATATGAAGCTTACTGGAATTTGCATGTTGATACTTAAAATTCTCACTAGCTTAGGTTTTCTGGAGAATTAGTTAGGTTCTTTTTGATGACCCTCTTAATTCATTTTCCACTGTTGAGGTTGTAGAGAGAATTCTCAAGGTTTACTTGGCATATCCTTCCAAGAGCATCATTGAACTCAAGTTCACTAGTACTATTATCAAATACATATATAGAAATAAATATGCATATAACATGATAAGAATAACTTGAGTTTCAAGCAACAAGGACACACAAGAAAACCCAAGTGTTTTAATTCTTGATTCAAGTCCATTACAATCTTAACATTATATTTGATCAATACCAACTCATCCAGTTATTCATATTTTTACCTAATAATTGGTTTCACACACACAACCTCACACCTAAAGTTTCGTTGCTGCCAACATTAACATGCTATTCACAAAATCATTGTTACAGTTTCCATCAATTCAAATCGCAGACTTAGATATTTAACTCTTTCCCCACCAAAGGCGTGTCCATAAGTTATCAACTTGGACCTTCTTACTCTCTTCTCTTTTAGCAGCCTCTCCGAGATGCTCCTTACCTCCTCCTGCACACTCCTTTTCACGCTCCTGTTTGTGCTTGGACTCATCTGGTGGAACTTGTACTCTCTCGGGAATCACATCCAAACATCCTCTGTAACAACCAATATACAAAGTAACCCATTTGAGACTTTACTAAGAATTCAAAGACGCAAGTCCAGTGATTGTTGGCTCTTGTTACCTCGATTCTTTGGGTATTCTAGACTCTCGATTCTGTCCATTGAAAACATGCACTAGGTTCTCAGATACTGCGTTTATCTCCTTCACTTCCTCTTTATCTTCTTGTGCCCCTTGATCACTTTCTTCTCGAATTTTCGTTGAGTCAACAAATGCCTTCTACAACAATAATCTAGTTTAGCTTCTTTCTCTTTGTTTTACTATGTATTATTATACTGCTATGCAGAGTTATATATAAATACATTTTATATACCTAAGGAGACTTGGAATATCGACAAATAAGAAAAAAAAAGCAAATTGTAAAATTATAAACTTACATCTGTTTGGTCCTTGACCATGTCTGCATGTTTCAGAGAATCAAAAGCGTTTTGGTCATTGCCCTTCTTCATCTTCTCTGCATTATCCTCAGAAAGCTTGGCTTGTCCCTTAGACATTTTTTCATTCTTGGCAGATTGCAACTCCAACTTATGTCGGTGTTTTTCTCCATTGGTGTGATTTTCATATGCAGCCTTCTTGCAGCTGATCTCGCAGACTCTGCACCACACAACATGATCACTGGCTTCAAAGAAAGCCTACATACATGAAGAGTAAAAATAAATGTCAAATGGGGGTGTTGATTTTGATTTTTGTATTTAAAAAATAAATAATAATAATAATAATAATAATAATAATAATGAGGTGAAAACAAGAAGTAACCTTTTGATTTGGCCAATGATGTAAGCGATCACAGACCAGTGTTGAAACACCCTGGCTGTCACAGATCACTACGCAAAGATGACAAAGCTTAGATCTAACTCCAACTGCTCTGCGTTCCATCACCTCCTTCTTCTTCTTCTTCTTCACCTCCCCTGAGTGATTATCATTTGCTCCTTCAGACTGGTTTAAAGGCTTGACAGTGCCATCAAAACATTCTCTGTTAACATTCTCCTGTTTGTTAACAGTATCTGCCTGGTCTTTAGTTCTTGGAAGTTTTCTTTTACAGTACTACTGCTTTCTGAGGTGCCAAGTAGTATCTTTCTGAGCTCTTCACTTTGCTTCTCCAAGCACTTGGTCTTCTCTTGGGTGTTTTGAGACTGCACCTGAGGTTCTGTGGTTGTTTCTACTGGTTGAGACTTTTCTCTTGCACCTGTCTCTTCAATTGCTTCCTGATCCAAACCACATTATTATCATGTAAAGGCTTCATTCTTTGTTTTTATCAGAAATTTAGAAAACTTGCCTCTGATTGATTCACCGTGGCAACATGCTTCTTCTCTTGACTGTCTTCAGACTGAAACTGAGGCTCTGCAATTAATTCTTCTCTTGGTTGAGACTTTTCTCCAACACCTTTCTCTTGGTAGACTCCTACCTTCCTTTGCCTTCTTCTTGTTCTTCTGTTCTGTCTTGTCAGAACCTCCTTAGGAAGCGCATCTGGGCCAGAACACACATTTTCAACCTTACCTGATTGCAGCTCCAAGTTGTTTCGGTGCCTTTTACCATAGATGTGATTTGCATATGCCTCCTTACTGATGCAGCTGATCCGGCAAACAACACACAACACAGGTTCCACAACATCTGGTTCCTGTGCAGGTTTGACTGAAACACTAGCATGATGAGCTTTGTGACTAAACGCAGCCTGCATAAAGAAAACATACAATATTTCCTTAGTTCACTCACAGACAAAAACCATCTACAAGTAAAGATACAACAGCAAGTTAAGCATGTAAGTTTACCTGAGAGGTCTGTCTTCTATCTGAGAGGTGTGCTCTGAAGCTATCAGAAGAAGTAACATTAGTATCTCCAGCTACAGAACTTGAACCAGTTGGTTTGCTGGATTGAGCTAGTTCAGAAACTGGAGAGGATTCACCACTAGTAAGAGGAGGACCTCCTGATGCTAAGCTTGTCCATAGCCATACATTTTTGGCAGCAGCAACAAGCGGAGCGGAGGCATGAGGAGGATGAGCGAGAAGAATGGTGTACCTCCTCATACTTAGCTGGTGAAGAGCATTGGAGAAGTCCCTATCACCTGAGATGAGCATGATGTTGGCTGGTGCAGGGTTGTCTACAGCCCACAGTAACATATCCACTAGAATCTTTTTGTCACTCGCATCTTTCACTCCTGTTAAAGACCACAAAACAGAACATGAGAAGAAACAGTAACCAAACTCAAAAGGAGTGTTTATTTTGTGAGAAAGAAAACCTGCAGGGACGTGATTAAGGGCAACACCAGTAGAAGAGAGTGCCTGCTGAACATGGTGAGGGATGAGATTGGTGTCGCCATAAGCGAGGATTGAGACGGGACCAGAGTAGTTCATTTTCAACAGAGAGGAACCCACGTTCTGAGCAACGGCATGTGCATCCCATCCTTTAGGGACCTCGCAGTTCTCTATATCCCACCAGACCGAAGTTTTGACTTTGGAGTACTCCACCGTAGTCATCATCGCTGTTAGATTTGTAGAAGGGAAGACACAAGTTGTGGTGTTTTTAATATGAATGAAGCAATTGTGTGAACGAAGGATTACTCTTTCTTTCTTTCTCGGCTTTCCTTCTCTGCTAAGGTATGGGTAGGGTATAAAGATTGGTAAGTAATCTCTTCACATCTGAGTTTGACTATGATGTTTATTGCTTTACCATGTCGATGAAGAAACCATTCAGCTTTCTTAAAGTCAGCTTTTTCATCCACTTTGGTTGTACTATGAGCTACTTATTGAAAACTGTACTACTTTTTTATTCTTAAGCCACGTCAGTAAATTAAAAGAGCGCCAATCAGACAATGAGAGAGATACTGCTGTAATAAAGGCCTAACCCGTTGTATCTCCATCGGTAATCCGCAGGAATAAAACTCGAAATTAAGATTTGATTGGAAAAGGTCTACAGAAGTAATATGGATGGTTTAACAAATTTGATTAATTAATACGATAATATCTTTCATTTTCCTACAGGGTATTTCAAACTAAATGTCCTGAACTAATTAAACGAATTAGTATATGTTTTATGATTGTAAACTAGATTTTGACCCGCACGCCCGTGCGGGTGTATTTTTTTATAAAAATATGTTGTTTTCATGTCAATATTAGAGTTGGATAAAAAATCCAAATCCAATAAATCAAACCGATCCTGATCCAAAAAGAAGTATCAAACCCAAACCAAAATTAATTAAATATCAAAATTTTGGTGTTTAGAGTACTGAATCTGATATGAACCAAAGTATTTTAAGACACCCGAATGTATTTAAAATAAATTTATATACTTATATATATATATATATATATATATATATATTATTTTAGATTTAATGTATATAAAAACATCCAGAATATATATGATATTTTAAAATTGGTTTAAATAACTAAATATATATATATATATATAGTTAAAGTATACTCAAAACACCAAATAAACTTAAAATAATTATTGATTATCTATCCAAATATTTAAATTAAAACAATTTATATGTTAAATTCAGGTATTCTGACATATGTTATTCAAATTTGTATGTAAAAATTATTTTGTTTATATATTTTGAGAAATTTTAAGTATATAATAAATTTTAAAAATAATTTAAATGGGTTAGCCGAACCTGAACAAACCGGAAATATCTGAATCGAATCCCAATCAAAATTTAGAAATGTCCGAATGTGACTAAAATCTTTGACCCCGAAAACCTGATATCAAAACAAACCCAAACGGAACCCGAATGAGTACCGAACGCCCACTCATAACTCACAATCTTTTTTTTCCTTTTAAATCAGAGTAAACATATAATTAGGAGTATTTTATATGTACTGAGTTAATTTTATAGAAAACAATTATAAAGTTCGGATCTCGGTAAATCTTTTGGTAATATTCCTAAAATGCTTTTGTTATGAAGATTAGTTTAGTATTAGAATATTCTCTTTACATACCCCAAACTGACTTGAATTGGTCGATCTAAAAAAATATCTACACCAAGCTAAATATTTTGGTTCGGTTTAGTTTTGTAAGTTAATAAATGATGATTAAATTATTGAAAATGCTAAATATTAATTCAATGGCATGTAGTTGTAATTATTTAGAAAAATTATTTAATGGTCCAATCTAAACTATTTCAAGTAGGTAAAAAGTTGTTCATATATATATATATATATATATATATATATATATATATATAATTAAATTGGATGTGATGTGCAAGGTGGTTTGTTAGAGAATATACGTATGATTCTGATTGTTATCCTATAATAATGCTGATTGGTTAAATATAGGAAATGTTTAAAAAAATTTATTGATCTAATTGTGCAATGAATTTATTAGTTTAGATTTGGTGAACCCAAATTATCTTTAAATATATTCTCAATCAATTTTGACTCATTTAAATTAATTGTCAAAATTACTCCAAAAAATCAAAAAGTTGTAAATATAAGAAGAACAGCCGATTGAAACACTAATGTAACAATATTTATGAAAGAAAACAATGCAATCGTTTAGTTTTATATATTAAAACCAAATTTAAACAAAAAAATATATTACACATCAGGTTTTTGATGTGGTAGGTTATATAAAATTGTTATAAAGAAGAAGGAAATCTCGCTGGTCTAATAATTGTGGTAGGTTATATAAAATTGTTATAAAGAAGAAGGAAATCTCGCTGGTCTAATAATTAAGGTAATAACTGGTTGCAAAGAGAAGGAAAATCCGGTGATTTAGTAACTTGAGTTAATTGTTGATTTAAAAAAGGCAGTGGCATTTCATTGTAATTATTGAGGAAAATTCAGAGTTAAATACAAAATGTACTTCAGTTTAAATAGTTTAGATTTGAGATTACGAAATTAGTGGATAATATCAAACATAAAAGCCAGAAGTCGCTGAGAATTAAAGAAAAAAAAAAGAAGCAGAAAAGTGGGAAAAAAAAAATCTTATCAAAAACCAAAATGAGAGGAATTCCATCCAGTAATGTTTTCAAATGCAAAATATTTCAATACATATAACTAAACTCAAAACACACAAAACTCTGGAGCAATT
>NW_026619152.1:0-9529 GCF_000801105.2 Raphanus sativus | reverse complement strand
GAGAGAGAGAGAGAGAACCACGATAGAAGAGACGATGGATTTATTGAGGTGAAACAGTTATAACTATAGGAAGAAGATCCAATTAAATTTAAGTCACATTAAAAAGAAAAAAAATCAAATCCATAAGAATCATAACTTCTTTGTAAGTTGTGATCTCTATTTTTTGAAGCTTGGAATATTCTGTGTAACTGATTAGTTTAAATGTGTTGTTTCATTTATCATCAGTTTAACAGATTGATTATTATTTATTAGCTTTGATTTTTTATTGATGGTAATTTTGTATCATTCTAATAATCGACGTCAACTAGTTAATATATACATCATTTATTTAATTGATATGACTTTATATGATAGTATCATTTTTGTTAAAGTGATACAAATTACCCAAAAATATATCATTTAAATAAACTTATGTCAATAATTTTATTAAAACATCACTTATCACAATTGATGTTATATTATATTTTTTTTTCATTTATAAAAAATAAATCTAATATAGAATCATTTAGTCTTGTGATACAATTTAAGTGATACAATTCAACTTTTTTTTTGTAGTGATATTTGGTGCAAATATATTGTTGCAGTTTTTTTGTTATAAAAATATTAGATCCATTATTTGTTTCTACAGTAAATATATTATATAATAACACAAAATAAAATTTAAAAGCCAAATCACCAATTTTATTAAATAAAATATAACTCCTACTCCGTAAGAAAAATCTCGTTATTCTTGTTAATGTGAGCCGCAAGGAACAATTAGAGTTTCCGATTGGCGAAAACCGACTGGCTTAAGGAAGGTAGCTTCATCATCATCACAACGAGTGACAGGTCGGTAATCGAAGGGAAAGTTGATGACATATATGAGGTTCTGAGGTCGAGTGGCAAAGACAGCTTACAGTGCTTCAGCCATTATGCCTTGCGTGGCAATCCAGTGGGAAATTTTGTATTCAACATACAATTTTTTTTTAACTTTTTCTATAAAAAACATATAATAAAAGAATATAATCAGTCACATTTTTGCCACATGTTTTTTTAATATATTCTTTTTGCTAATTAGCAATGATTTAAAAGTGTTGAAAGTTTCTTGCGAAACTCGCAAGATATTTGTGTATGTTGCAATAGGTTGCAGTTTAGTAACAAAAACATGCAACGTCTGTTATAGTTGTTATTTTGCAATAAATTTGTAATGAAATTGTAACAAATATTCATTATTGCAAAAATGTTGCAATAATCATAGCAAATTAATAACGAAAATAAATGTTGCAATTTTTCAGTTGCAATAGAGCTATTTTCTTGTAGTCTTGTTGATGTCTCACCATAAAGACAATATGCAAAATATGATCCTTTTGTATTACCAGGTAAGTAAAAAAATAATATATATTATGCTGTTTGAGATTTGAAAATATGAGTATTATTGTATCATTAACAGGTAATTGTGATCAAGCATGTTTCATTCCTTATCCGTGAGTGCATCGAGCTTCAGGAGATGAATGGTGGGCATGCATGAAAATATTACCACGAGGAATCCGAGAAATTTCAGAAGTTGTTTAACCGCGTGGCAAGATGATAGACGTGATCAAGTTGTAGAAAGTTCATTGCTACAAGTTGAAACACATGTTGTCGATGATGTCTGATATACCATGGATTTGACCCACTTTTAGTTATGGTATATTAGTATTTTAGGATATATTCTATCTATTTTTGGGTATATATTGCATACTTATAGGTTCAGGAGCTAATGGAAGAAAGATGATGATTTTGGAGTATTTTGGAGCACTTTAGAGTTCATACTCGAGAGGACCATATCGACCATCCGAGGTCGACAAGGAGAGACGCGCATCGATCGATGCACACTCAGTGCTATCGATCAATACTTAACCGCAAAAGCCCGGATTTGGTCACAGCCGACTTGAAGCCAAAAACACCATCTATTGACCAAAACACCTCTGAAGAGTTTTAACCTAATTTTTATAGTATTTAAGTTTTGCCTATGTGTTTTGGCACATACACGGTTTTTACAAGAGTTTTATTATAGTTTCTTTGTTTTTGGTGAGAGAGAGAAAGTTATGAAATTGAGAGCAACCTTGAACACCTTTTATTTTATTCTATGTTATGAAGCTTTTTATGATTTTGCTTCTGTTTTGCTTAACCATGTCTGAGTAAACACCCTTGTTAGATTTAAGATTCAAATATGTATGAGGGATTAGCCCAAAATATGAATACCTCAACATGTGATATTCATCTTAGAAGATCATTCATAATGCTTGTGTAGGAGTAGCTATCCTACACATGAATACAAAGATATCAATCCTTGGATCTATCTTCTTTGAGCTAGTAATTTACCTGCAACAAGCGACAGCTGACTTGGTAAATTACTTGGCGAACTGTATTCAACGACACGCTTAAAGCTTGCTAGTAGCGCATCGATCGATACTCATATAAAGTAATCGATCGATAGACGCAGGGCACATGTCGATCGACATCGGAGACAACACACCGATCAACGCCCTAATCTATGACTCGCCAAAGGGGTGTTTCATCGGTTCTAGTAATAGATAGTCATAACGACATTTAGGCTATTGCTTAGTTGGGTTCTTTAATATCATGCAAGCATCTCATATAGGCATTCATACCTCTATAATCCTGATAACCTGAATAGTAATCCTAAGTCTAACTCTTTAAATCCCATGTTCGAAAATGCGGGGGCGTAACCGCTTAATCGGACGAGTAGGCGGTAGTCGGAGCATGACCGAGGCGATCTAGAGCAAATCGGAGGACCTAGGCGGGAAGCCGAGTTTTCGACGCAGAATCCACGTAATAGTGAAACATGGCGACTATTTTCAAGTCGTTTATGTAACTAGACTCCATTTTTTTCGAATCTATCATAGATCTATGAATTGTTAATCAAAGCGAATACAAAAATAGAGGAAAGAGTGAAAGATCTGTGAAAAAATGGTGACTGCCATTCCAGACCAAGAAGCTCGTAGGTCAAAAGAGAAGAAGACGAAGAAATTACAAAGTTACCCTTCATTAAAGAGAAAAGAAAAGAAAAACACAAAAAACGCAATCTACACCCTTTGAACCCGAGTTAATATGACTGTGGCACCACGATTTACCACCTGAGCTAGCGAATTATATTGTATTTGACCTGCATATTTAATATTTTGACATATATAAATGTAAAACTAATCCCCGCATATATCCCGATTAATCCCCGATTTTTTTCCAACTCGCTAGACCCATGCCGACCGCCCGACTAACGCCTAGCGCGTTTCCGAACAGAGTTTAAATCATACTTGTTAACCCAATCCAATCACTATTGAGTAATTGTCCTACTCAAACGAGTTTTAAATTACTTGTTACTTACTGTTTTGAAAATCTCCAACCTAGCTTAGTTAAGATAAGATCTACTGATTCCTCATCTTCCTGTGGATTTGATCCCTAAATACTACAATTGACCTGTTTTGATGAGAGTAATATTGCTATAAGTTAATTTGAGCAAGTATCAAATTGGGTGCCGTTGCCGGGAAGCTTTGATCGTCATTAGATTTTGTTTAAGTCTAGGTTTTTCTTTTATTACTTTTTAATTTGTCAGTGATAAAAATTTTCTTTCTTTTCTTTTCAGGTGCATGCCAAGCATAAACAGAAGCAAGGAAAACAAGGAATTATTGTCTGCTGACCCGGCTGCTTTGGAACGCTTAATCCGCAAACGTATCCGTTCCGCATCAATCGATACACCTGCCTATGCATCGAACGATTTTCATCACCAATCGTTTACCGAGTTTCAGACACTGCCGACCGATACCAGTTCACCGACATCGATCGATCTCACTCTGACATTGATCGATACTAATCCATCCACATCGACTGATACTTTTCAGTACCTGTCGAACCACATCTTTCATCCGACATAGACCGATACTGCTACTCGCATATCGATCGATACTGAGAACATGGTCGCGATATTGATACTCAGAGAAGACAACGAAGGAAACCTGCGTGATCAAGATGGTCACCTGCGTAATGCAATAGGTTAAAAGATCAATGATAAGGGGCTGCAATCCCTGATCTAGAAGCTGAAGCAGCTGCAGCTGTTGCTCAAGCTGCAGAAGAGGCCACCAGAAACAGATCACTGGCTGACTACAACCGTCCATATCAATACAATGCCAACAGATCTGTAATCCGTCCTCCAGACATTTAGAGGGCTGATTTTGAGGTGAAGCTTATATACTACACACTTGTAGGACAGAAATCCTACAGTGGAGCATCTTACATGCATCCTATGGACCATCTAGAGAAGTACGAGGATCTCATATCTGTTGTCAAAGCCAATGGAGTACCAGCTGGCTACCTACTTTGCAAGCTTTTCAAGCACTCTCTTACTGGAAAAGCTTTGCAATGGCTTAAGCAACTACCACCCAAATCTCTTACATCCTGAATTATATCAAGAATGCTTTCTTGATTAACTTCTTTGATGAGGCACGCGCAGAGGACTTGAGAAGCAAGATTGCTACCTTAATGCACAAGCTTGCAGAACTTTTCAGACGCTATTGGGTTCATTTCAAGACCTATCAGAGAGACTGTCCATACCATGGATTAATTCAACCAAGTGCAGCTGCTTAGCACTTTCTTCAGAGGATTAGATATGGTCTACCAGACAGCTCTAGATACAGTTAGTGAAAAAAACTTCAACACCAGGAATTCAGAAGAGTCTGTGAGACTTATTGAGAACTTGGCAACTAGCAACAATTTCAAGAACACTGATTATAAGAGAAGAAAAGCGGCCAATGCCCTAGGAAAGGAGCAGTTGGACGACATGCAATCCAAGCTAGACAGTGTTAACAAGATACATAAGAAGCAAGTTAGCTTTGCTGAAGAAGTAGAAGCTGTAGAGACTGATGAGGAAGAGGATGTGAACTACATATGAGTATTCCAGAGATATGGGAATCATAATCAGAACAAGAACTTCTATGGCAACAGGTAGAGGAGTAATTTCAACCATAATTTGCAGTACCAGAAGCCTTTCAGCAACAGCAACTACAACAGCAACAAGAATCTCAACAATTCTTTCTACCAGAATCCACCACCACCTACTCAAGAGAGCAAGATTGGAGCCATGCTTGACTCAGTTCTAGAGGGTCAACAAAAGCTCACAGTGGATTTCAATGGGAAGATAAATGCTGTGTACAATAGCTTGACTGCAAAGTTTGACACGTTGAGCACTCATGTGAAGAAATTGGAGACACAGGTGGTTCAGACTTCAGAAGCTATTAGAAGGCAAGACGCTTTCATCAAAGGAAGAGAGGAAGATCTCATTAGACACCACATTAATGCTATTGTGGTAGAAGATTTCTGGCATGTGGATGAACATGAGAACCCCCCATAGAAAAGATGTTGAAGCCGGCGACCCAATGAATGTCGACACCCATCAATCGATACAAGATGATTACGATCGATCGACATGGGAAGAAGACTATCGTTCGATTTTCGAAATACCAAATCGATCGACAGAGTCCACGAGTCCATGGCTACGAGCAAACTAGTCCGGATCATGACACATGAAGAGTTTGCAGAGAAACACCCTAACCCACTCCACCCTTTCGCCGATCGATCTGAAGAGGAAGAAATCGATCGCCCTATTACTACTTCCATCAATCGACATAACACTACTGCCATAGATCGATGCGAGCCTACTAAACCACGAGTGCAGCTACCTAAGATCGATGTAGCCTTACTCGATGCACTCAAATCCCGACCCAAACCATCAGATAACCTATCAGAAGAGGTTGTGGATACATTAGAGCCTATGGAGATAGAAAAGAAAACTGCAAAGAGGACCTTAAGAAAAAGGAAAGAGAAGGTTCCCAAACACCTTAAAAGAGAGGTTAATACAAAAGAGTTAGATAATTTCAAGAAGAGAGTTTTGAAGATTCCAACAGACAGACCCTTTGAAGAAGCTTATTTCACACACAGTTTGTGGATGTTCTTTAGAGAGACAAGAGTAACAGAGGCTGACATTGAGAAGATGTTCAACCAAATCAGAGATGAGCTGAAAGAATAGGATTACCTTGAAGAAGAAGAGTGGTCCTGGGGAGTTCATTATCCCATGCCGCATCAAGGGCATCCAATTCACCTGTGCACTATGTGATACATGAGCATCAGCCAGCATCATACAAAAGGTTATGGCAGACCACCTAGGTCTGAAGATAAAACCTACAAAGGAGTTCTTTTGCTTTGTAGAGTGTTCAAAGAAGAGTTCATTTGGTTACATTTGATGTTGTTCAACGGGGTTGCGATTCAAAAGATGACAGATCTTCATGGGCAGTGGAAACAACAGTTGCCATGAGTTAGTCACAGCGTTTGGATTTCAGGCTTCCCAGAACCCAAGCAGCCACACCTCCAGGGTGGATGAACAACACCGGTCTTCAGATCAACAATAATGATAGATTAGTTAGCCATTATACTAAGAACAAAGTTTTGGTTGTAATAGGATTTGTGAGGAGGATGTTTATGGGAAAAAGAGAGACCTTTTTATAGGTGAACTTACTCCGCCTGGAAGAGAGATGTGAAGTATTGGATGAGTGGATGGGATGGATCCAAGGAGTAAAAGAGGCTGTTAATGGCACTGAACCACTTAATCTCGTAACGTATCAGATGCAATGAATCGGAGACGAAACGCCAAGAAGGAAACCTACACAGAGATTCAACACGAATGTTTGACACAAACAACCTCCTAGAACCTCCACTGAAATTTGAAATAGTACCAGTTTAAGAGAATGAAAAATCCTAAAATCTATCAAAAAGATGAAAGTGTGAAGATAGTAACCTATTATGTTTTTCGTCAGCCCAAATAACGTGTTTTCTAGCCCACAAAAAAACAATTAATATCAATAGTATATGTCTAGAGTAAGAGCGACAAAAATTTAAGTGGAACGCAACGTATGTTCAAAACGACATGTGTCAGTCTGTGGTCATCCGAACTGATGACGTGTCACTCTCATCAGATAAAATCTTACGTTATATATATAAATAGATTCATAATTTTATTTAAAACTAATATTATTTAATAAATAATTTAAATTCTATATTTTAAATTGAGTGTTATTCATCTCTGTGTGGAATGATCCTTGCCTCCCATCCACCCGCCCGAGACCAACAAATAAAAATAATCACAATCTTTACGCGGACCTGATGGTAGATTCACTCATCAATGAGAATTCAAGGACATGGAATATTCAAGCACTTCAGAATCTGGTTGATCCTGAGGATGTAGACATTATTCTAAGTATCCCATTAAGCAGAACTCTATTAATGGATAGGGATGGCTGGCACTTTACAAATAATGGAAGATACACGGTTAAAACGGGTTATCAGATTGAAAGAGTGTATCCAGATAAGGAACGAATTTTACCACAGCTAGGCCCATCAATCACCCCCTTGAAGGCTTTCTGTTGGAAAATAAAATGTCCACTTAAAATGAGGCATTTTTTATGGCAAATGTTGTCTGGATGTCTAGCGGTAATGAAGAACCTCAATGTAAGAGGAATAAAAGGAGACACTATTTGCACAAGATGTGGAAACCATGAAGAGACAATCAATCATGTATTTTTTTGAATGTCCACCAGCAGTACAAGTATGGACCCTCTCTAGGATCCCATCGAATCCACTGAATTTTCCGAGTGAATCATTATTTGCGAATATGGATTATTTATTCTGTCGGGTCCCCCCAGTAATTGATAGGATATTATGGTATATTTGGAAGGCAAGGTATAGTAAAGTTTTTAGTAATTTGAATATTGATCCATAAGATACACTTAAGGTAGCCGAATCTGAATCCCGACTCTGGGCAGAAGCGCAAGCTTCTATTATTCAGCCGGCAGCACCATCTTCTGTATTAGTAGCACCACAAATCCCAACTAATACAGGTAGATGATGTTTCTCAGATGGATCATGGAAAGACAAGGATAAGTTCTTGGGTCAGGGGTGGTACAGTACTCTGCCAGGATTTGAGGGTTTGATGGGAGCAAGAAACACAAGGGCGAGTTTATCTCCACTGCACGCAGAGATTGAAGCTCTTATTTGGTCAATGGAATGTATGAGGAATTTAAGGCAGTATAATGTTACTTTTGCAACGGATTGCTCACAGTTGGTGAAGATGGTTTTGGAACCAGATGAATGGCCAGCATTTGCAAATTATTTAGAAGACATAAGAAGTCTGAGGAGTAGTTTCAATGCTATGGAGATCATTCATGTACCAAGGACGAATAACAAAAAGGCGGACAGTCTAGCACGCAGTGCAAGAAAGCAATCGTTTTACGTCGTTCACATGGATGCCGATCCCCCAGTTTGGTTAACAGAGTCAATATGAGTCTGTATTGTTGCTGACAAAAAAAAAAGTGTTATTCAATTTTATAAAAATATTTTTTTTATTTTACTATTTTTAATGGATTCCAAATCATTTATTGTAGGGATAAATAAATTATTGAACTCAAAATCTAAGGAATATGGAGAGAGATTGTAAAATACATGAGAAATTTTTTTTTGTCAACATAGCATTATATTAAGCTCATCAACAGCAACATATAGTGATACAAATTTTACAAACTGATGACTCGACACATGTACAAAAACTTAAGAGATGATGACACTGCAACATCCACATGTCTTCTAAATAGGTATGCCCAGACACGTGTCTTGAGTTGAGTGAGGGTGGTTTTCATGAGACGAACCGTCATCTCTGTGCTTCCTTCGCCGGACTTCCACCACCGCATCAGTTTCTCTAAGCCGTATCAGTGCTGACCCAAATGCTTAACCACCGACTGAGATGAAGAATCTTCTTCAAAGCTCCAGAATGTTGAACCCTGGAATTGACGACGAGACTGAAACAGAACATATATTGGAACATTCTCTATCAAAGAACTTCAATTTTACATATTCTGAAACAGAGGGCAGAGATAATCCCATCCTTTCAACTCTTCATTTGCATCGAGAAGCTCTTTTATATTCTGAAACAAAGATTTATTTATTCCCAAAACAAAAGAAAACTGAACATAATCTGAAGAAGGAAGAGAAACAATTCAAAACTGTCGGAATGGTTCAAATCCAATTAATATTGGATTTTCTGTAAGAACAAGCAAAGGGTCTGAGGTATTACTTTCAATCCAAATCAGAGAAACATAGAACTTTGAAGATAAAAACCGTTTTGAGATTGAAAGAAAGAACAATTGGTTTGATTGAAAGTGTGAAGATTGTAACCTATTATGTTTTTCGTCAGCCCAAATAACGTGTTTTGTAACCCACAAAAGTAACAATTAATATCAATAGTATATGTCTAGAATAAGAACGACAAAAAATTTTGAAAGTCTTTTTCAAAAAAAAAAGAAAAATAGGGAAAGAAAATACGACAAAATATCCGCAAGGGCTAATGGGCACAATATACCCAAGAAGAACCCAAATTTGCGATATAACTCTGGTTTTCGGAAACCAAAAAGGTCGTAACCTTTTGTGCCTGAATGGACTATAATACCCT
>NW_026619151.1:0-9533 GCF_000801105.2 Raphanus sativus | reverse complement strand
GTCCGGATTGGAGACATCAAGCAGGTGAAAGAGGATGGCTTGATCAGAAAAAACATTCTCTCTCTTAAGCTTTTCGACAGCTGCGAGACCTTTCTTCTCATCTCTCGCTGTTAGAATCACAGTCATCCCATTTTTAGCAAGTTGCCTGCAGATCTCAAACCCAATCCCTTTGTTCGAACCACTTACAACTGCAACTCTGCCCACACACATCAGAGAACGATCAAGTCAACCTATCTGAATAAATATCTTTCATTGAAATTTCAAGCCAGAGAGAGAGAGGAAGCACAAACCTTGAGTCAGCCATCGAATTGAGCAGAAAAGTCAATTAGCTATCTATCTTCTGCTTGAGACAGATCAGTTTAACTAACAATCTAACATCAATGCTAAAGGCCCATTTCTATATTTATTCGTTTGTGTGGATTCAATAAGTGCCACATGGATGAAATACACACCGCTAGCTTTTACTAAGTATATTTTAACAAAATAGATAATAAGAGTATAGTAAGACAAATGTCGCTAACATCAAAGCAGAAGCTATGGTTATTGCCAAAAAATAACTTCCCGCAAGTGTTACATACGGAAAAACATTCCTTGCTTTTCCCTAGAAGTGTTCAAATATGGTTTCTTGTTACGAGAACAGAGACTTAACCCCAAATGAGAGAGAGAGAACATCAACAATATTTATGACTAATCTGTTCAAAAGACTGTTTCATTTTTTCCATCAAAGTAAGAAACTACCAGGCAAAAAGAAATGGCCACCACACGAATGTTAGGCTCCTTGGTTCTTTCTAGAATGAAGAAACCGCCATCAGGTCGCCAGTGTACCACCTCCTTCCATAATCTGGTTCTCTTCAGATGCATCCGTCCCTTGAGGTTTTGGCTTACTCGTCGTCCTCGAAAAGCCGTACCCCAGAGAGCTTCCGCTTGCTTCACTTAGCTGTCATTACCGTTAATACACCATATCAATCAAAGACCAAGCCAGATTCGGATTATTAAAAAAAATGTATGAATTTGATCGAAGATTGGAAACGCACCTCCGTTAGTTCAGACAGGTGACGTGTTCTGAACTCGTTGATCGTGTTTGCGATTTCTGATGTCGGTAATTTGGCCTGACAAGTTATTTTTTTTTTGAAAAATCGATCATAATCTATGTCTAGGATTAATTTCACAGACGAGAGATCATTATGTTTTCTTTACCTGAGCAAGAACAGCAGCTGCCAACTGTAGACTTGGCTCCAGAGTCTCTGGGACAACCTGCGAGTTTTTTTGTGATCGTGATTTTTAAGCGTACAATCAAGAAATCACAAGTGTTATCCAATTGAAAGTGAAGGGGTTCGTGAACATTACAGCAGTAGCACCAGCTTTTTCAAGATTAAGACCGTGAACAACGTCGTGTGCACGGACAAAAGTCTTCACATTGGGGTAGTACTTGTTCAGAGCCCACACACATCTGTAATTTGTTCCTGGTGCGTCTAACGCAACCACAGCAGCACATGCTCTCTCTGCTCCAATTTTGTGGAGAACCTGTATTGTTTAAACAAGTAATGTTCAAATGCTGGTATAGTTTGTAACTCTTTCATGATGCAACTTCTTTTTCTTTTTGTACCTCTCTACTACCAGCGTCTCCAAAATAAACAGGAAGATCCATGGAACGCGCGATAGTCACTCTATCACTGCAAATTATATACGAGGGTATTCAGGTAAGCGAAGAATGGGCGTAGGAGATACTGAATCGTATATCAAAGAAGTTAAAACGTGATCTCAGTCTGTGTGGAAGTTACTGAGAGTTCCCACATTTTCCGTTTACAGGAGAAGAAAATGATATCCTGAAACCCACAAAATGATACAGGAAATGAATGAGCGATGTTACAGTACCTGCTAACATCGAGGGCAACGAATGGGATAAGTCTTTCTGAAAGAAGCTGAGCAATTATCTGCAAGTAACAAATAGAAAATGTCTAAAAAGTTAGAAACTCCAATATACCATATGACCCATTTACACAGATGTTTTCGTCTAAAGAGCATAAACCTGACCAACTCGTCCAAATCCGCAAATAATTATGTGATCTTGCAAATCATCCGTCTGCAAAATAAAACCGTACAAGAATAGAGAGAATAGACATGAGACAGCCTTGTAATGATTTCCTGATCCAAGCTTCACAACGACACTAAAGTCAAGTGGTACCATGAGAGAAACAGAGTTAAACTTCAAAATCAGTCAAGAAAGATGTATCATCAAGACTTCTACCTCACTTTCAACCGGCAATAAACTTCGAACGTCATGCAACTCAAACCGTGATGCAATTAACTGGCCACCAGCAGCTAACCAAGGTGTGATAGCCATTGAGATTCCCACCACAAGAAACAGTAACGAAGACAACTGAGGAGACATTATACCCTGTAAGAACCACACGTCAGGCTTTCATGTTTTCGAGAAGCATTGCTTATTATTATACAACGAAAAGACATGATGTTGATAACAAAACCTGATTGACAGCTTCTCCAAAAGCAACAAATGCAAACTCTCCGCCTGGTGCAAGAAGAAGACCGGCTCTAATGGCAGATATGATTGAAATTCCGAACAATTTGCCCATGATCACCACTAATATAGTCTTGCCCACTATCAGGATCCCCAAACTCCCCACTACGACAGGGAAATTCGAAAGAAGAAGTTTCGGATCAATAGACATGCCAACCTGAAATGAGTAAAACTCTTTTGTTAGTCTTATGGCTGCGATTACATATGTTTACAGTTGAAAAAAACATCATAATCACACAAAAATAGAAGAAAATATGAGAAAGTATGTATGAACTCATAAATTACCGTCATGAAGAAGAGCCCCAGCAGGAGACCACGATAAGGAGCAATATCTGATTCTACTTGCAAGGAAAATTCTGTCTCCGCAAGGAGTAAACCAGCCAAAAACGCTCCTAATGCCATGGAAAGTCCAGCCTGATTTATAGAACAGGACAAATTTAGAAGGAAAGAAAGAATGGCATAATTGCAAATGGCCAAATACCACCAACAAGATCAAGGTCGTACCCTAGCTGTCAGTAAACTAGTCCCAAGGATAACAAGAAGTGTATTAGCAGAGAATATCTCGGCGTTTCGATTTTCTGCAATTTGCTTGTAGATTGGTCGAAGAAACTGTGTGCCACAAATGTCATCAATGCCTTATTAGATTATAACTCCAATGGAACATATGAATTCTTCAAAGCCTCTTCCTTCCGTCGCAAATTTCAAACGTTAAAGTATATGAGACTTACAAGACGGCCACCAGCAATTATGGCAGTAATAGCAACTGCAGCTTTGACTGCAGCAAGTCCTAGCGCTTCAGCAATTGCTTGAAACCCAATCTAAGAAGAACAGTTGGAAACTTAGCATTTTACCATTGATACTTTTTAACAGATAGCCATACGTTTCTTCTTAATAGGATCAGCAATTAAAATGGCATGCGTTTTTGAACACAAAAGTAAACCGTACTGAAGGAGAAAAAGGAAGCCTAGAGATGAACTTACCCCTCCTTTCGATGAATTAGGTGAAATAAGTGGGATAAGAATCAGTAAAACAACTACAGCTAGATCCTGTGAAAAAAAAAAATAACAAGTTGATGAGAAACTTCCAGCACAGAAGTATTTACGAACTCTGTTCTGAACCGACCTGGAAAAGCAAGACGGAAAATGTTGCCCGTCCATGTCTAGATGTACTCTCACCCCGTTCTTGTAGAACCTAAAAACCAAGCACATTGTTTTTGTTTCTTTCCATTAATATCTCTATCTGGAATTCTGAATACAACCAAAAATATCACCTGAAGGACAACAGCAGTGGAGGACAGTGCTAGGCCATTTCCGATAACTATTGCCGCTGGACCAGCCTGACCAGCAACAAAGTGGGCAATCAATCCAACTACTGCTGCTGTGACCAGAACCTAGAATACAACAACAGAAACGTAGATTATAGAACTTGGATAAAATTATGTTGAATGAGATAAGGGGATCTTCAAATAATCAAATCACCTGAGCGGAGCCTAATCCAAAAACATACTTCTTCATGGAACTCAGTCTTTCAACAGATAGCTGTCAAATAAATAAAAAGTTGGCTCTTCTACGGAACAGAGTTCAAAAGAAAAACTGTAGCATTCATATATATATCAAATAGTACCTCAAGGCCAATGTTGAAAAGCAAGAAAACAACTCCAAATTCTGCAATGGCCTTGGTTGCATGCACATTACGGATTATCGAAAGTCCATAAGGACCAATCAGAATTCCAGCTGCCAAATACCCAAGAACAGGACTGCCTGCACAATGAAGCAGATGAAACCATCAAAACAGCACATTAATCTCTATGCAACATGATTGCGAGAATAAGTATGAGTTGACTGATGAGACCCATGGATACTGTAGGAGTTTGAGGGAAAGGGACGTATTGGAGAAATAACATAAGAGAAACTTACTTACCTCCAGGAATTTTCTGAAAAAGAGGCACAAATATGACGCTTGCCAGCAGCAAGAACAAAAAATCAAGAAGCGAAGCTTCTTCCTCATTGACCTAATCATTGCAGAAGTTTCAGCCTGTAAGCCATGCAATTTGCTTGGTCTACGAAAAGAACAAGGAAGGAATATTCATACCTCCTGGTGAGGGATCATTTCAAGCAATTTTTTAATTCTCTTGGGAAGTTTCTGCACTTGCCGGATCAATGGTTTCTTGTTGGAAGAGACATCTTCTGTACTAGTGCTGATAACATCAGGCTGTTGAAGCAGCTGATTGTTCCCGCCTACTCCATTGGAGTATAATGTCAGTCTGGAACAATTAAGAAGCTCATACTTAACAAAAAGATCGAGTTTCATGTACTAAAATAATTCTTCAGAAAATGTGAACAAAGAGTGGATTTTGAAACTGACCCTGCTCCGAGAAGTGCAAACCCAAGAACTAGCTTGGGCCATTGTTGTTTGACAGAATCAACCAGACTCGCAAACACAGTCGTTTTCCCATCTGAAGTGGAAGAGAAGAAAGAAGCAGAAAAGAAACGAGAGGATTTGTTAAACGATGCCTTGGGTGCATTAAGAGAAGAAGCCTCTTTTGGGAGATCTTTCTGTGTTTCCTGTTTTTTCAGAAGCTTTGACTTTTCAGAATCTGATTCCAACACTTGGAAAGACTCTACGCTTGGCTTTCCATTCTCATGATCGTTTGAATCATAAGACTGCGTTAGGTTTAGAGCCTTCTGACCAACATTATCAGGCAAATGATCAGCTGTGTTCTGTACCGCTGATAGATCTTCATCTCTTTCAACCTGATCGCTACCACTTGAGAGTAGGACCTCCTCCTGGAGAGTTGTTTCTGCATCAGAGAGTTGGCCCTGAGTTTCTTCAGGGGTCTGCGGAGGGATGGAGAGAGACTTCTCAGCTCTCTGCAAAGCAATCTCAGCATCATTAACGCGTTGAGTAGCCTCAAGCTCGAAAGCAACAGCTTGTTCAGCCAATTTCATGATATTAGCAACGTCGTCTTCTGCTTTCAAGGCATTGATCTGTATGGTCTCAGCGAAGTCATTCAACTTGTCGACTTCCTTTTGAAGCTCATCTTTTTTGCTCTGCAAACCACTCAGTTGAGCTTCACAGTTTGCTAAATCCACATGGCATTCTTTGATGTCATCCTTGGCAGCTAAAAGGGCTTCTTCCTTGTCTTTAAGAAGATCAGTCTCTTGAGAGGATTCTAGAATACCACCAGCTTCTTGAAGTGATTCCTCAAGAAGAAGACGAAGCCTAGCTTGAGCGAGAGATAAGGCCATAGTAGCCTTTTGAACAGCTTGTTTAGCAAGAGATTCTTCATCAACAGTATCACGGATGAGATCAAGAGTATTGTTAACCTGAAGCCAAACAGTAGAGGCTTGATCCTTGAATGAAATGGCAGTTTCGGAAATCCTCTGAGCCTTTAGGTCGAACATGGTACTATTGAGCCTAGCAACTTCCAATTCTTTGGTAGCCTTGTGGAGTAACTCCCTGAGTTCCTCCAAACTGTCAGATTCGTTTACATCCTTCTCTACAGTAGTTTCAACATTGCCTAGACAATGTGACCTAAATCGGAAGGGGACAAGTGTTGTTGGTTTTGTGGAATGCAAATGACTCAAAAATCTTGGAGAGGTAATCCGATTACTGAATCGATTAGAATAAGTGGTGGTGTGATCCCAAAATCTGGGGCTGATGATTCCAATATGGGTGGTGGGGCTGATGAACCGAGTAGGCAACAAGCAGCAGTAACTCATACCACCATGATGAACCAAACTCGGCCGCGCAAAATCCATGTCGAATCCAACTACCACCTATCGGAACCTCCTCCTGTGGGTGGTATGTGGAGGGAGCAACTCGAAACGGAAATCAAAAATCTCAGGGCTCAGAAAACAGTTAATGAAATGTAAAACCTCAGACGAATACATACAGAGAGAGAGAGAGAGAGAGAGAGTACACTAACCTGAGTGAGATCATGAAAAAAAAAGGGTGTAACGGAGTACAAATGGATGACGGGAAAATCGAGAGTTTAGCGACTGATCGACGTGTCCTGATGAGTTTCCAACAACACTATTTTTCTGCGACTCTTCCAGTCAAAGAAGAAACGAAATGAGAAAGTGCATTAAAATAAGAAACTGCAAAATGGCCATCACCAACCTTTCATGCCAATCAAAAGGGCTTCTTTTTTTTCAATTACACCCTCTCTAACTATACACTTTCTCTTTAATCTACCCCTCTTTATCTATTTATATAAAGTAGACTTCACTCTCTCCAGGTGAAGCCACCTAGGATTCCAGGTCACTTATTCAACTCACCAGAACGCGACACGTGTCTGTATTGTTCGAAACACACCGTTTCATTTAACTGCACATTGGGCTTATTGTGTACTGGACTTAGTCGCTCCATTCCGCTTCAGCCCAACCTGCTTTTGCAGAAAGTCAAGACTCCTGTCGTTCCTGCTTCCTCCATGGATATTCAACTTGCTGGAGTTACAACTTCGTCTTAAATTCCTTGATTCACTTCCGCATGTCGACTTCAATACTTAATTTCATCCCGATCGGCGGTGGTGGTTTCCGTATAAATATGTGACCATCGCTCTTCTCTTTCACATCTCCACTTCGTTCTCTCTTCTATTGGCATACTAATCGAAGGTGATAGATCTTTGTTCGTTTATATATATTCCGGCGAGTCTTACTGCTGTTTCTTCTATATTGTTTCTTCTATATTTTTTTGTTCTTTTACTAACTAGATCCTCTTCCGGATAGTTGTTATTCTAATATAAATTCAGTTTTCTGATAATATATTCCGATTAGAATTTGATTTGTTAACTAGATCTTCTTATCTATTTGTGTGCTACTAATTTCCTATTTTTATTAATTCTTCATCCTAATTGTTGATTAGGCAACCATGATGTTAACCGGCTTTCAAAATTCCTGTCTAAAGTAATATTCTCGCTGATACTACTCACCGAAACATCAGCAGGCGACAAATCTTCAGATAGTCGGCGTCCTTACGACAAGAGTAGATACGGCAAAGTTGGAGGAGCTTACGGAGTTAATGGAGCTGAATCGGAATTCTCTGAGGAAGGAGCTGAGTCGGTCTCTGCAAGTGGAGAATATGCTCGCTGAGGTTAGGAAGCAAAAGAGCTTGAATACGACTTGCGAAAAAAAAAGCTCGACTAGAGACTTGCATAGAAGCAATCGAGAATTGATTCGTTGACGATGAATCTCGAGAAAATCTCTGCGTCCGACTACTCGCTGGAGAACAAACTCATTGTGAGTGGGTCAGTATCTTTGTTCGCTAACATCATGTTTCGAATTTGCATTTAAACCACTTGGTCCATATTATAGGTTTTACATCGAGATCTGTACTGACCGCGATCTGGAAGCCTGACGCCGCGATCTGGAAAAAAACCTGCAACAAACGACAGGTGAGTATCTACAGGAGGGTTTTGGTGAGTTTAGTTAGATAGATTGAAAGATATACTTTGTTATGCTATTTCGAATTTATATGTTACGATACGCAAAGCCTGCATTAATTCATGTTTCTTCTTATATCTCTCATAACGCAGTGACTGGTGAGTCTGTATGGGTTGATTTCACCATTTTTAAGGCTTCAGTGAATGTGTCGGTGATTCACATTCAACTTACTTTCTCAAAAAAAAATTAACCTTTAGTAAGCTTTGTCTAGAAAGCTTCTGTATGGATCCCAAAGTTGTTGTGTCCATGTCGTAAGCATTTCATGTCATGAAAGATGAAGGATTGCTCGAGACAATGGATCATCTCACCCCCAAGTTGAAAGATGAGGTCAAGAAGCTGCTCAGCTCAACAACTTTTCTTTAAGAAGATGTATGCTTATCACAACCGCTGCGGCCATCTCGATCAACTGGGTCAGGTTACAAGTCAGCATGGTCTGGAGCAGTAGAACTGGTTTACGCGGCAGAGTTAGGAAAATGGATAGAATCGCAGATAGTGAGGAACAGGAAGAGTCGGAAATGGTCAGTGACAGAGGAGATAAGCACGGAGCTGAGGAGAATGAAAGGAGTATCTGCGAAGGTGAAGAAAATGAGAGAAGAAGCATCATGTGTGTAGGATGATCCGGTGAAGATCGTGTGTGAAAAGGAGGAGTTGACGAGAAGGAAGGCATTGGAGCTGAAAGAGAGGAAAATTGGGCACGAGTAGGAGGCGGTGGAGATGGAGATGGAGATGGAGAAGCAGAGAGAGAGAGGTGGATGAGATAAAAAATGGATAAAGTTAAGCTAGAGAACCTGCGTGGAATGCTTGAGATGGAAAGCATGATGCTTCCAATAGCCTATTAAACCAGCGTATATAAAGGGCCACAGACACAGAAGTTAGAATTGAACTGGATACGTTCTTGACTCTTTTATTTTTAATTTCGTCAACAAACAACTCTGTCACATCTTATAGTTTTACATTTCCCATTTTGATGAAAATCATCATATTAACATTTACACATAAGTCAAATTATTGGTTTCAAATACAGATTCTCTAATACATATTTACTGTGCTCAAATGATTTTATACATCCATGGAATATATCGGCATACCTTATTCATACAGCAAATATAATAAATATATTTCAAATAAATCAACAAAGAACCTTATTCATACAGCAAATATAATAAATATATTTCAAATAAATCAACAGAACGGTGCGTGACATAACCTCATAAAATATAATCCATACAGCAGAAATTATTCTAACATAATTAGAAACGCATAAATATAATAGTAATAGTTTTTAACAACAAAATAACTAGATTGTACATCCATAATAGTATTGTTAAGTAAGAAAATATTCACTGGCGATATTCTGATGAAAACAGTATATATTAATAAAAATTCAAATAGTAAATCGTTTTAGTAATTCATAATTGTTTTTAAAAATTCAGTGAAAATATTAAAAAATCAAAATTTAAATATTTATTTAGTTTTATATGGTACTCCCTCTGTTTTTTAAAGATATATATTCTAGACTTTTCACATATATTAAGAAATCACATTAAAAA
>NW_026619150.1:0-9536 GCF_000801105.2 Raphanus sativus | reverse complement strand
AAAATCATTAGTCATATGGTTCCTTCATAATATGATTGTTGAAGTTTTGATAATATATAAGCAAATGTTTTCAGAAAATTTATAATGTATTCAGAAGCTTCTTAATTGCAAATCTCTACCCACATACATGTTCAACATTCGATAACTGATCTATCTTATTTTTGCGATTAACTCCACATCGGCTAGTGTTTTGTACGCTCGTTCACTGCATTCCTAGGCTCTTCTACCGGATCGATGGTTAGTGCGTTCATTTTTAGGATTCGAAAATTTTGTTTATTAATCCTAAAATTATTACATAATCTTTTTCTTTAGCTTTGTTTAGCTCACATAGTATTACAAATCATTACTCGATAGATACTCATAAATGGTTTATAGTTTTTCCCATAAGTGTTTTTCTTATTTTTGAGATTTTGTTGTAAGATTTTAGTCTCTTAGTTTTGGTCAACGATTTTATCTTCTTTTTTTTAATGGATCTTATCGTCAAATCCGAAATCAACCGGTTAAGAAACTCAAATATGCTTTATAACAAAAAAAAATGGATATCCAGTTTAGTTGACTCATAATAGCTCATACTTATATGATGAAGAAGCAACAACATTTTAAGGCGAGATAAGTCTACCGGCACCGTTGCCACTACCTGATGCTGCTCCTCCTCCTCCCGTAGGCAATCTCGATTCAATATCTTCGTTAACATCACATTTGGCTGCGTGTTGTTGTTTCACCTTCTTTTGGTTCTCTTCTTGGTCTTGATTCTCATTCATCTCTCTGTCTTTACCCCACAAAACGCCATACAGCCCAATAACCACAAGTGCTGATCCCATAAACCTAATACATACATACATATCATCTAAATCAGCATGCATCATCATCCGGTTTTATAAGCGATAGCATAGAAAACATACGTGCCGGTGTAGAGTTTTTCTTCAAGAAGAGTCCAGCTGAAAACGGCGACAACTACAAGCAGTAATGGGCTGAAAACAGATACGTAGAGAGGACCTTTTATCTGTATTGCCCATGACATTAAGCAGAACGCTAACGCAGACGCCACCACTCCCTGCGTTTAAAATTATATATCAGATATGCTTTGCTTAGTTAAGATTATTTTCTAATCATTAGTATATGTAAATGGACTTACGGCGTAAAGGGCGGAGATGAGACGGAGAGGAGAGCCGAGAGACCAATCAGCGAGGTTGTGATCGGAGATCAAAGCGATGCCTCCACATTCGATACTTCCCATCAAACACATTAGAAGTGTGCTCGTGTATGGTGCTGCAAATGTTTCACTCATTTTCGTCTGTAGCAAACAAACAAAAAACAATCAACCATAATAATCTGTATAGATTATGATGAGTAGTGGCTTTAATTTTGACTATCTTTATAAATCAACACAAAAGTGTTCAGTATATGTATTTATTCAATTATATTGTTAGACTTTTTTGGTTAGAAATTTAATTTTGGTTTGGAATAAATAATTGTGTCTATTCAGTTTTATTTTTGAAAATAAATTATTTGAAGATATACAAAAACAATCTAATGATTCTTAATTATAAAAGAAAAGAAAATTTGGCAATAGCTAAATTGGAAATTAGTTCAATTTTAGGTATCTGCTATTTCAGTTTGTTTGAAAATGGTTTTCCAGATAGAAACTGATAACAAGCTATATATACTTAGTATATTTTTTTGAAGAAACAATTTTCTGTTTAGAGAAATTTTTTTATATACTTAGTATATGAGTCACCTGAATAATGAACCAAACGGCACACGAAACGGCGGCTGCCATGATCATGAAAGGCCCCAAGAAGAAGTTAGAACCGTTGGAATCGGAACCATGGTTAGTGATGTTTTGAGCATAAGCCCAATGGATCTTGGACTCTCCAATGCCAATGGTGTGACCATGGTAGAAGGAAAGAACCATGGCTCCGGCCACACATACTACTGTCCCTATCACCTTGGCTTGTCCTGATGCCTTTCTAATCCCTACAGCTTCTTGTCTGAAAATGTTGTTTTGAGTTTTTAAAAAGTTACCACAAACGAGTTTAGTATATGATGGAAACTTTATTAAGGGTAGATTCATATAGATATAATATAGATAACCTGAAGATTGCGGCGAGGAGGAAAGTGACCGCCGGCAAGAGATTAGTTAAGGCACAAGCAATGGTGGGAGATGAATTCTGAAGTCCTATGAAGTAGAGCACTTGGTTCCCGGTCACACTGCGAGAAAATCAAGATAAACAACGTTATAAGAACTCTGTTTTATTAAGTACTAAGAATTCATTGCTTTGTTTAAGATAAGTATAATAATACAGTTTATAAAATGAGATTGCAGTTGGCAGGTAAAGTGTATATATGTATATACCCGGTGATGGAGCAGAAGAAGATTTGGACAAGAACCCTTAGTGTGATCTTCGGTCTTGTCTTACTGCACAAGAAACCATGTGATTTACGTTTCCGTTAGCCAGTAATCATTAATCAAGTAATTAGTTTAACATCGAATGTGATAATGAAAACATAGTTTTTCATCCCAAATGACTCAGGGCTAAAGGATTTAACAATCAAATTTACATCTTAATTCTAGAACTAATGATGGAAACAGGTAAACGGCGTCGTAGACGCACGTGCGACGCTTTATTCTCCAGGCACCATGTTTTGTTTTGTCTGTTTGTGCTTTCCGTTTAAGAAAGAAACGTGACGCATGGATTGTGTGAGACTGCGTCACATTTCTCATTTGTTTCTCTCGAGAACCGGAAACTATATGATTAATTACGTACAATTCGACAAAAAGACTATGATTGACGATACTATGACCGTAGAGACTCTTAAAAATAACGGTAAATAGTTAGTCATTAACAAATCTATAGCTACCATAATACTATGCGTATATAGGTTAATCTCCGGAAAATAAAACGATGCCGTGTTAATTTCATTTTCTTAATTATTATTTAATCATTGGAAATTTATTAGTTGCCAACTCATCTTAAATGTTGAAATTTAATTAGCTAAAATCCATTCAAACTAACAATAGTATTAATTAGCTTACTGGAGTAACATTAAAAAGTCTTGACCAGACAAAAATCTTAAATGTAAGTGATACTTCATGTTAATTAGTTAAAAGTAGCCTTTCGTTAAACTTTGGAAAGTAATTAGTTTGGTTGAAAAAAAAATAGTTTGGTTGATGCCAGAAAAGTCGAAGAGGGAAAATCGTTCTACAATCGTTTTGTACTTTCTCAGTTAGACGTAAGACGAACCACATGTTAACTTCAACCAAAACAACACTAGAAGAAAAATTTAAGTATTGAAGTTGACAACCGAAATTTTAGTTCTATTGCTGATCTTCTTAAAACATAGACTCAAGAAGCATGTAAGAAAACCTTAATTAATTTGAAGCTCAAAACTAATAGAACTAAACTTATATCTTATAACAATGTTGTCCAAGAAACAATATGAATTCAACATTTCATGAATGCAATTTTGTTAATCATATAATAATGCATGTCCAAAACTGTTAGTTGACTAAGTCATATGTTTTTTTAACAAACTAAGTCATATGTATAGATAGATAGTACGTACCGTTCAAGAAAAAATGCGACGGGAAAGGTGGCGATAGTGGCAAAGATTTGGCGGTAAGCGACAAGAATGAGAGGCTTCATGCCGGATTCCATAGCCATCTTCGACGTAATGTTCATGCCTGCGTAGCCGATTTGCACCAACACCATCGCCAAGGACGGCAACAAGTCTCTCGATTTAACCATCTTCAATATATTCTTCAAAAGAAAAGTATGCTTATATTCTCTATATTCGTTTCTCTCACGAGTACTAATCAATAATAATTGTTCATGAAACCAAGTTAAGAAAAAGAGAGAGGTGGGTTCTTTAGAGCATTTGTTAGTTCCCCAAATATATATTTTCTTTCCATTCGGCCTTATATTTATAGCCGCAATTGTATACATATATGAATTAAATGTATAAATACGAATACATATACAGACAAAACTATATATTAATACGAGAGAGATGTTTTAAACAGAAAGGTGAGAAACGGTTCGAGAATGAAGTTTACTTGTAACGCATGTGCTCTCTTTTAGGGCATATGACACACGAAACAATGGGTGATTTGTATCATTTGATATTTATGGCACTTTATTTAACTTTTCTTCTCGTTGATGACTAATATATTTCGAATTGGCGTTTTTTCAGAAAATAACTTAAATATAATTTTGTCTTTCTGAACAATTTTTCGGTTTCCGTTTATTCATGGGTTAGGTGGAGCTTGTGAATGAATGGAAGTAGCACGCATGCATAAATGTCTTTCTCAAGCTTCAAGCAATCAATTTGCCTTTGAAAAACACGTTTCTGTAATATTGAATCAAGGGTTTGGTTTATCGCCTGATTAACCAAACTGATTGAATTATTAAGATTAGTATCATCTTGGGTATTTTGAATTTATATTTATTTAAGTACTTTCAGAAAACTGATAAAATTATTTAAACCATAAATTCAGAAAACTGATCGATTGGATTATTTAAATTACAAAGATAACTGTGATTATTTGTAAAAATTCAACGAAAGAAAAGCAAGATTCATAATTCATAATCACTGAAAATGTACAAATAAATATCTCATATATATAGATTAAATTTTTTTTTTGAATTTAAAGGTTATTGTAGAGACAAAATAACACTTTAAATAAAAATGTATTGGATTGAGTTCTATCTACCTATAACTATTAACATGAATAAATATTAAAATTGATATTATACTATATTGAAGATGGTCTAAAAATATTATATTTTTTTAATTATTCAGTAACTAAGAAAAAATTCAGCAATTGACAAATAATCATAAAAATTAACTTTTCTTATGTATTAATAAAATAGATGAAGAAAAATAACATTTATCCGGGCCATAATCTAATTAACAGTAAATGCATACAAAACGAAAAGGAACGTATACAACAAAGTTGCTTTTTCGACAACTAACTAGGACTGTATGTTGTTAAATTGAAGAAACGTTAACTGGGATTCAGAGTTAGCTGGATTTGAGTGGTTTATACGAAATGCTTTCTAAATTGAAGAGGAATAATTGTGATTAATGCTCCATTTGCATGAGTCATACAAGCTAGCGATGACGTCCAATGAATTTTCGTGCCTCTTTGTTGGCTTTCGATGTAAATTTATTCGATCGCATCTTTTCGTTATTACGTAGAAGAGAAACTTTCCGTTTTTAGATTTGGATGTATATGAATGCATATGCATATTTACGTAATGATTAGCATCTCTATGCATAGCGCCAAATACAGTTCACTCTATCATGAACATTTCGTCGTGGGCCGTCGTTTAAATGGGCCTTTTACTAGACCCACACTAGAGCCCACCATTTCGTTTTACAACGGTGGGAGATTTTATTGAACTCGATCTTAAATAAGCCTGAGTAATGTGTCAGTGTCAACCACCAACCTACAAAGTTTTCAACTCTGTATAAAGGATTCACACTAAAGCTTTATGAGATAAAGAAGGCCCACACACTATAGGCTTACAATTTAGTTACAAAGCTCTCAGTGCACACTATCAATCAGCCACTTCTTGAAATGGCTACGCTCTCTCTCCACTCCCACACCTTCCTCCTCCTTAATCTACTGCTGGTGATCCTCAATCTCCGACAACACTTGGCGGTGGCCGGAGGTTGCCAGTATCCTCCCGTGATCTTTAACTTCGGAGATTCTAACTCTGACACGGGTGGACTCGCCGCCGGACTCGGTTATACCATTGGTATCCCAAATGGCCGCTCATTTTTCCGGAGATCCACTGGTCGACTCTCTGACGGCCGACTCGTCATCGATTTCCTTTGTAAGTTGAACTTCTCTTCGCTCTTGTTTGACTCACGTAACTACAGCGACGGTTGAGATTAGAGGATAGTTTTAGTCATGCCATACCTACCGTCAGATGAAACGGGTTAGATCATAATCGACGGGTGAGAAACCGCGCGCGAGAATCGATGTCGGTGATCGCGTTACGTGATATCACAAAACGACACAACTCCTTGAAATGGTGAAATCTATTACTAGAAGAGACAAGTGTGGGGCCCATTTCACAAATCACAACATGGAAGATCAAGTATCATGGAAAGGGGGTCCCACTGTTTAGATTCGGCGCGTGATCTCCATCTGTTAGGTTGCGTGACTAAATAGCTTTTAGTTGTTGTCTAAACAACCTTAATTAATCGAATGCATAAATACTTTGTTTATAACGATGTTGAGATTTAAATACATAGAGATTTGGAACAAGACAAATTTAGTCTGCTTTCCTTGTTTTCAGTTTTGTTTTGGTTCTTTTACTTTTTCATGATTGATGAATCTATTAAAGTGTCACTTCAATATATATAACTTTGGTATTTAATGAATGTAACGGTCCCAAAAATTTGAAATATTTGCAGGCGAGAGTTTGAATACAAGTCTGTTAAACCCATACTTAGACTCGATGGTTGGATCAAAGTTCCAAAACGGCGCTAACTTCGCCATCGTTGGATCTACGACTCTTCCTAGATATGTTCCGTTCGTGCTCAACATTCAGCTCATGCAGTTCCTCCACTTTAAATCACGAGCACTCGATCTTGCTTCCACCTCAGGTATATATATATATATATATATCTGACCCCAGCAAACTCTTTATCACCAACATACCATTAGACTGTAATATGCATTTTGTTTTACAGATCCTTTGAAAGAGATGATGATAACTGAGAGTGGATTCAGAAACGCACTGTACATGATCGATATCGGGCAAAACGATATTGCAGACTCATTTTCCAAAGGCCTTTCTTACTCTCAGGTCGTCAAGCATATTCCAAACGTTATTTCTGAGATCAAGAGTACCATTAAGGTCAGAACTTTCACATATATATATATAACTTTTTATTTAAGTGTTGATTTTGAGAGAAACTTGAAAATATTTCAGACATTGTACGACGAAGGAGGGAGGAAGTTCTGGGTACACAACACAGGACCTTTAGGTTGTCTGCCTCAGAAACTTTCAATGGTTCATAGCAAAGCTTTCGACAAGCACGGTTGTCTATCGAGTTATAACTCAGCCGCAAAGCTGTTCAACGAAGGGTTGGATCATATGTGTCGGGAGATGAGGACCGAGCTGAGAGATGCCGACATAGTCTATGTCGATATTTATGCCATCAAATATGATCTCATCGCAAACTCTACTAACTACGGTATGTTTTTATTTCAAGCATATACTACCCCTCTTAGTGCCGTCCCGGAAAATTCAGTGGCCTAAAGCATATTTTAAAATAGTGGCTAAATTTTGTTTAAAAAATATATGTGTAAATTTTCAATTCTATATAATTTTTTATGTAAAAACGTATGTTAATTTAGGTCAGAAATATTTTATAAAAATAAAGGATAAAAAAACTATACAACTGTCAAAACTATATATGAAAGTGGAAATTTATTATGATAAACATCTATATAATCAAATAAAAAAGATAATATTGTAAAAAAACTAAACTGATATAAACAAAAAGAAAAATTACTCAAAAGAAAACCACGTTAACTAACGAAAATTGGAACACAAGTCCAAAACAAAACACATCACTAAAATACAGAAAATAAAAAAGATGCTGCATTAGACATTGAACTTCAATCATTATATTGCAATGTGGCCTTAGAAACTGTGATTAATATGTGGCCTAAAGCACAAGTTTTATCTGCCTTATGGCCGGGACGGCACTGCCCCCTCTGTTCATAAAAGATAATGTTTATGTGATTTTAAACATATTGAGAAAACATAATAAATTTACTAATAATTTTTTTATTTACCACTATTAACTGATAAAATTTGCATAACTTTTTCTGAAAATACATATTTTTGAAATAAAATTTTATTTTAAACATTTATCTTTTAGGAACAGAGATGCTATGTATTATTAAACACCATTAGTGTCTGGTTACGCCTTTATGTCAGACTAAGTCATTCATGTATTGTGCAGGCTTTGAGAAACCATTGATGGCGTGTTGCGGATACGGAGGGCCTCCTTACAACTACAACGTGAACATAACGTGTGGGAACGGTGGCTCTAATAGCTGTGACGAAGGGTCTCAGTTTATAAGTTGGGACGGAATACATTACACCGACACGGCTAACGCAATTGTTGCCATGAAAGTATTGTCCATGCAGTACTCTACGCCACCAACTCCGTTTCATTTCTTTTGCAGCCGCTGAGATTATATATCTAATTGTGAATTAAAAATATTGCAGTAAAGAGAAATGAGATGTGTACTTCTATGGTTCTACCAAATGCCATTTGTAAAAAGACCTGCGATTGTTTTGGTTCTCTGTTTTCGACAAGTTCAAAATTTTGTCAAGAATATTACAGTTCCCTATAATAACGTTTCACCCCTAGATTCAACCTTGCTTTTAGGCATTGGCATTTCAAATATCAGTTCGGATCTGGTATTTTGGGTACGAGGTACTTTGAATTAGAAGCTAAAGGATCCATATAGGAACCAACAAATAAATCAAAGTATTTATTTCATCTTAATTTTAAGTTTAACAAAATTAGTATTTATATTAAATTATTAGTTTAAAATAATAAAATTTAAAATATCAACTCTCCTCTAGGATTACCATAGAAGCTCTCTTCATTGCTTGTGTCCAACGTATTCAAGCAGTTGTGCTACATTTCCTTCATCAGAGGCTAAAATGGTATTGTAACCAGCTCTTTCCACTTTCCAGAGAGTCATAGCAAAGTCCTTATTGCCTCCGGAGTGTCATTGCCATCCAATTACACCGAGACGGCAAACGCAACTGTAGCCATGAAAGTATTGTCCATGCAATACTCCACGCCACCAACTCTGTTTCATTTCTTTTGCGGCCGCTGAGATTATACATTACTTTTCAAAAAAAAAGAAGAGATTTACATCTAATTTTGAATTAAAAATTGCACTAATTGTGAATTAAAAAATTGTACTAAAGAAAAAGGAGAGGTATGCTTCTACGGTTCCACCGAATGTCATTTTAACAAGGGGGAATTGGTTAACTACCCATAACAACCACCCAAATTAGCTAAATACCCATTGATTGACATTAGTGACTTTGCTCATACACTTTAGGCAACAAATAGACTAAAAAAACCTTTGGCTTCTGACAAATCAACTGGTCAAAGCAGAGAATATCAGGTTTGGGGAAGAGTGATCGAAGTCATATGTCTGCATGTTTCTCTTTCATATGTTTTTTCCTTTGAGTTTTTAAATTAATTTTATGGATTTTTTTCTCATCTTTGTAGAAATTGAGTTTTTTTTCATCATTTTCATTTTTCATTCAAACTTTTTTTAAAACTCAGATTTAAACTTTTATTTTTCAATTTATATAAAATATATTTGCGAATTAACAAAATACTAGATTTTGACCCGCACACCCGTGCGGGTGTATTTTTTTATAAATTTTGTTGCTATTTGTTTTTCATGTCAATTAAAGTTGGGCAATCCAAAAAATCGAACAGATCCCGATCCAAAAAGAAGTACCAAACCCGAA
>NW_026619149.1:0-9541 GCF_000801105.2 Raphanus sativus | reverse complement strand
AGGATGAGTATCGATCGATTATAATCGCAATGTTGACTTCCGACTTGGTCTGAATGGTCAACTCGGGTGTATCATCTCTTGCACTCCAAAATGCTCCAAAAACATCACTTTCTCAACAAAATGCTCCTGAACCTGAAAACATACCTAACAGCGCTAGAAAACAGATTAAATATATATAAAATAATAGTAGTTACTCACAACACCTATGAGATTTATTCAAACCCGGGTATTTCTCCACTCATTAGTGGTTCCAATAAGCTTCTTAGATATCGTTCATCCTGGTTTGATAAGAATCATGAAGATAATGCCATATGTCCGAACAGGCTAATCTGGAATCATCTGGATAGAAAGTGGGATATCTTCTTACTCACAACACTCCTATGAGATTTATTCAACTTCCTGGTTATTCTCCACTGATTAGTGGTTCCAAATAAAGCTTCTTAGATCGTGGTTCATCCTGGTTTGATAAGAATCATGAAGATAATGGCATATGTCCGAACAGGCTAATCTGGAATCATCTGGATAGAAAGTGGGATATCTTCTTGCTCACAACACTTATGAGATTTATTCAACTTCCTGGTTATTCTCCACTGATTAGTGGTTCCAAATAAAGCTTCTTAGATCGTGGTTCATCCTGGTTTGATAAGAATCATGAAGATATTGCCATATGTCCGAACAGGCTAATCTGGAATCATCTGGATAGAAAGTGGGATATCTTCTTACTCACAACTCCTATGAGATTTATTCAACTTCCTGGTTATTCTCCACTGATTAGTGGTTCCAAATAAAGCTTCTTAGATCGTGGTTCATCCTGGTTTGATAAGAATCATGAAGATATTGCCATATGTCCGAACAGGCTAATCTGGAATCATCTGGATAGAAAGTGGGATATCTTCTTACTCACAACTCCTATGAGATTTATTCAACTTCCTGGTTATTCTCCACTGATTAGTGGTTCCAAATAAAGCTTCTTAGATATTGGTTCATCCTGGTTTGATAAGAATCATGAAGATATTGCATATGTCCGAACAGGCTAATCTGGAATCATCTGGATAGAAAGTGGGATATCTTCTTACTCACAACTCCTATGAGATTTATTCAACTTCCTGGTTATTCTCCACTGATTAGTGGTTCCAAATAAAGCTTCTTAGATCGTGGTTCATCCTGGTTTGATAAGAATCATGAAGATATTGCCATATGTCCGAACAGGCTAATCTGGAATCATCTGGATAGAAAGTGGGATATCTTCTTACTCACAACTCCTATGAGATTTATTCAACTTCCTGGTTATTCTCCACTGATTAGTGGTTCCAAATAAAGCTTCTTAGATCGTGGTTCATCCTGGTTTGATAAGAATCATGAAGATATTGCCATATGTCCGAACAGGCTAATCTGGAATCATCTGGATAGAAAGTGGGATATCTTCTTACTCACAACTCCTATGAGATTTATTCAACTTCCTGGTTATTCTCCACTGATTAGTGGTTCCAAATAAAGCTTCTTAGATCGTGGTTCATCCTGGTTTGATAAGAATCATGAAGATAATGGCATATGTCCGAACAGGCTAATCTGGAATCATCTGGATAGAAAGTGGGATATCTTCTTACTCACAACTCCTATGAGATTTATTCAACTTCCTGGTTATTCTCCACTGATTAGTGGTTCCAAATAAAGCTTCTTAGATCGTGGTTCATCCTGGTTTGATAAGAATCATGAAGATATTGCCATATGTCCGAACAGGCTAATCTGGAATCATCTGGATAGAAAGTGGGATATCTTCTTACTCACAACTCCTATGAGATTTATTCAACTTCCTGGTTATTCTCCACTGATTAGTGGTTCCAAATAAAGCTTCTTAGATCGTGGTTCATCCTGGTTTGATAAGAATCATGAAGATAATGCCATATGTCCGAACAGGCTAATCTGGAATCATCTGGATAGAAAGTGGGATATCTTCTTACTCACAACTCCTATGAGATTTATTCAACTTCCTGGTTATTCTCCACTGATTAGTGGTTCCAAATAAAGCTTCTTAGATCGTGGTTCATCCTGGTTTGATAAGAATCATGAAGATATTGCCATATGTCCGAACAGGCTAATCTGGAATCATCTGGATAGAAAGTGGGATATCTTCTTACTCACAACTCCTATGAGATTTATTCAACTTCCTGGTTATTCTCCACTGATTAGTGGTTCCAAATAAAGCTTCTTAGATCGTGGTTCATCCTGGTTTGATAAGAATCATGAAGATATTGCCATATGTCCGAACAGGCTAATCTGGAATCATCTGGATAGAAAGTGGGATATCTTCTTACTCACAACTCCTATGAGATTTATTCAACTTCCTGGTTATTCTCCACTGATTAGTGGTTCCAAATAAAGCTTCTTAGATCGTGGTTCATCCTGGTTTGATAAGAATCATGAAGATATTGCCATATGTCCGAACAGGCTAATCTGGAATCATCTGGATAGAAAGTGGGATATCTTCTTACTCACAACTCCTATGAGATTTATTCAACTTCCTGGTTATTCTCCACTGATTAGTGGTTCCAAATAAAGCTTCTTAGATCGTGGTTCATCCTGGTTTGATAAGAATCATGAAGATATTGCCATATGTCCGAACAGGCTAATCTGGAATCATCTGGATAGAAAGTGGGATATCTTCTTACTCACAACTCCTATGAGATTTATTCAACTTCCTGGTTATTCTCCACTGATTAGTGGTTCCAAATAAAGCTTCTTAGATCGTGGTTCATCCTGGTTTGATAAGAATCATGAAGATATTGCCATATGTCCGAACAGGCTAATCTGGAATCATCTGGATAGAAAGTGGGATATCTTCTTACTCACAACTCCTATGAGATTTATTCAACTTCCTGGTTATTCTCCACTGATTAGTGGTTCCAAATAAAGCTTCTTAGATCGTGGTTCATCCTGGTTTGATAAGAATCATGAAGATATTGCCATATGTCCGAACAGGCTAATCTGGAATCATCTGGATAGAAAGTGGGATATCTTCTTACTCACAACTCCTATGAGATTTATTCAACTTCCTGGTTATTCTCCACTGATTAGTGGTTCCAAATAAAGCTTCTTAGATCGTGGTTCATCCTGGTTTGATAAGAATCATGAAGATATTGCCATATGTCCGAACAGGCTAATCTGGAATCATCTGGATAGAAAGTGGGATATCTTCTTACTCACAACTCCTATGAGATTTATTCAACTTCCTGGTTATTCTCCACTGATTAGTGGTTCCAAATAAAGCTTCTTAGATCGTGGTTCATCCTGGTTTGATAAGAATCATGAAGATATTGCCATATGTCCGAACAGGCTAATCTGGAATCATCTGGATAGAAAGTGGGATATCTTCTTACTCACAACTCCTATGAGATTTATTCAACTTCCTGGTTATTCTCCACTGATTAGTGGTTCCAAATAAAGCTTCTTAGATCGTGGTTCATCCTGGTTTGATAAGAATCATGAAGATATTGCCATATGTCCGAACAGGCTAATCTGGAATCATCTGGATAGAAAGTGGGATATCTTCTTACTCACAACTCCTATGAGATTTATTCAACTTCCTGGTTATTCTCCACTGATTAGTGGTTCCAAATAAAGCTTCTTAGATCGTGGTTCATCCTGGTTTGATAAGAATCATGAAGATAATGCCATATGTCCGAACAGGCTAATCTGGAATCATCTGGATAGAAAGTGGGATATCTTCTTACTCACAACTCCTATGAGATTTATTCAACTTCCTGGTTATTCTCCACTGATTAGTGGTTCCAAATAAAGCTTCTTAGATCGTGGTTCATCCTGGTTTGATAAGAATCATGAAGATATTGCATATGTCCGAACAGGCTAATCTGGATAGAAAGTGGGATATCTTCTTACTCACAACTCCTATGAGATTTATTCAACTTCCTGGTTATTCTCCACTGATTAGTGGTTCCAAATAAAGCTTCTTAGATCGTGGTTCATCCTGGTTTGATAAGAATCATGAAGATATTGCCATATGTCCGAACAGGCTAATCTGGAATCATCTGGATAGAAAGTGGGATATCTTCTTACTCACAACTCCTATGAGATTTATTCAACTTCCTGGTTATTCTCCACTGATTAGTGGTTCCAAATAAAGCTTCTTAGATCGTGGTTCATCCTGGTTTGATAAGAATCATGAAGATAATGGCATATGTCCGAACAGGCTAATCTGGAATCATCTGGATAGAAGGTGGGATATCTTCTTACTCACAACACTTATGAGATTTATTCAACTTCCTGGTTATTCTCCACTGATTAGTGGTTCCAAATAAAGCTTCTTAGATCGTGGTTCATCCTGGTTTGATAAGAATCATGAAGATATTGCCATATGTCCGAACAGGCTAATCTGGAATCATCTGGATAGAAAGTGGGATATCTTCTTACTCACAACTCCTATGAGATTTATTCAACTTCCTGGTTATTCTCCACTGATTAGTGGTTCCAAATAAAGCTTCTTAGATCGTGGTTCATCCTGGTTTGATAAGAATCATGAAGATATTGGCATATGTCCGAACAGGCTAATCTGGAATCATCTGGATAGAAAGTGGGATATCTTCTTACTCACAACTCCTATGAGATTTATTCAACTTCCTGGTTATTCTCCACTGATTAGTGGTTCCAAATAAAGCTTCTTAGATCGTGGTTCATCCTGGTTTGATAAGAATCATGAAGATATTGCCATATGTCCGAACAGGCTAATCTGGAATCATCTGGATAGAAAGTGGGATATCTTCTTACTCACAACTCCTATGAGATTTATTCAACTTCCTGGTTATTCTCCACTGATTAGTGGTTCCAAATAAAGCTTCTTAGATCGTGGTTCATCCTGGTTTGATAAGAATCATGAAGATATTGCCATATGTCCGAACAGGCTAATCTGGAATCATCTGGATAGAAAGTGGGATATCTTCTTACTCACAACTCCTATGAGATTTATTCAACTTCCTGGTTATTCTCCACTGATTAGTGGTTCCAAATAAAGCTTCTTAGATCGTGGTTCATCCTGGTTTGATAAGAATCATGAAGATATTGCCATATGTCCGAACAGGCTAATCTGGAATCATCTGGATAGAAAGTGGGATATCTTCTTACTCACAACTCCTATGAGATTTATTCAACTTCCTGGTTATTCTCCACTGATTAGTGGTTCCAAATAAAGCTTCTTAGATCGTGGTTCATCCTGGTTTGATAAGAATCATGAAGATATTGCCATATGTCCGAACAGGCTAATCCTGGATAGAAAGTGGGATATCTTCTTACTCACAACTCCTATGAGATTTATTCAACTTCCTGGTTATTCTCCACTGATTAGTGGTTCCAAATAAAGCTTCTTAGATCGTGGTTCATCCTGGTTTGATAAGAATCATGAAGATATTGCCATATGTCCGAACAGGCTAATCTGGAATCATCTGGATAGAAAGTGGGATATCTTCTTACTCACAACTTATGAGATTTATTCAACTTCCTGGTTATTCTCCACTGATTAGTGGTTCCAAATAAAGCTTCTTAGATCGTGGTTCATCCTGGTTTGATAAGAATCATGAAGATAATGGCATATGTCCGAACAGGCTAATCTGGAATCATCTGGATAGAAAGTGGGATATCTTCTTACTCACAACTCCTATGAGATTTATTCAACTTCCTGGTTATTCTCCACTGATTAGTGGTTCCAAATAAAGCTTCTTAGATCGTGGTTCATCCTGGTTTGATAAGAATCATGAAGATATTGCCATATGTCCGAACAGGCTAATCTGGAATCATCTGGATAGAAAGTGGGATATCTTCTTACTCACAACTCCTATGAGATTTATTCAACTTCCTGGTTATTCTCCACTGATTAGTGGTTCCAAATAAAGCTTCTTAGATCGTGGTTCATCCTGGTTTGATAAGAATCATGAAGATATTGCCATATGTCCGAACAGGCTAATCTGGAATCATCTGGATAGAAAGTGGGATATCTTCTTACTCACAACTCCTATGAGATTTATTCAACTTCCTGGTTATTCTCCACTGATTAGTGGTTCCAAATAAAGCTTCTTAGATCGTGGTTCATCCTGGTTTGATAAGAATCATGAAGATATTGCCATATGTCCGAACAGGCTAATCTGGAATCATCTGGATAGAAAGTGGGATATCTTCTTACTCACAACTCCTATGAGATTTATTCAACTTCCTGGTTATTCTCCACTGATTAGTGGTTCCAAATAAAGCTTCTTAGATCGTGGTTCATCCTGGTTTGATAAGAATCATGAAGATAATGGCATATGTCCGAACAGGTGATATATGGTGTTTTTCACATCATTGTATATATGTTTTCATTTGTTTCAAGTCACTAATTCGTGTCAGTCTAGTCCTTTTTGACCTTTTACAGGTCTGGAGTTAGTAGAAGGAAGAAGAGAAGGTGCCTGATGAAAAGAAGTCATTTTGGAGCATTCCTGCGGAGAACACTCAAGAGAACAGTCCCGAGACTGTTCTATCGCAAGCGGAACAAGCAGACGGAGTGATCCGGAGATTGTTCCAGACGAATATGGAAACTCCTATTTCGGGAATTAAAGCCCTGATGCCCTAATCTCTTTTCTTCTGATTGGCGCCTTCATATAAAAACGCCATCTATCTATTTTCTATTTTCTGACGCTAGTTTTTTACAAGAGAACACTGAGTATTTGCGATCTGCAACTTGTAAGGGAGAAGGATCCATCCTCTCATAGAGAAGATCATCTGAACCCTATTGTTTCATACTCTGTTCTTATGCAATTTTATTCAGGATTTATGTCTTTGTTTATGTGCATCATGATCGAGTAGTGACCTTGCTCGCCTAGGGTTTTTAGGGTGTTGAGACATGAGCTAAACATAGATAAGCGATCCATAACTGTTCTTCATTCATACTGTTCTTACTGCTTTCATTAAACTGATCACTTGATGTTAGATCACTAGTTCATCACCTAGTTAACCGCTTAGGATGATAACTTGACATGTATTGAATGAGCTTAGTATCCCTAATCAGCGAAAGTAGATATTAGGGTGGTAAGTGAACTGATCGGACCTGTTCTCTAAAGCTTGCAATCGATCCTCATCCCAACGACATTTAGGTGGTGAGATCGATCTGCAAAGTGATCACTGCCACGACAGTGGAGTGTTCCAGCTGAGTGATCCGAGTTCTAGAAGGCACTTCATCGCGCTTGAACAATTGTTTGGCTCCAATTCAACACCCAATGAAATACCCTAGGTTAGCTCTTGTTTAATTGAATCAATCTCGTGTTTATTTTGCTTGTTTGCTATCGCCTATTTCAACCAAATCGTATCTTCTTTTTAGCTTGATTCTGAAACTTATAGAACTAGAGTGTAGACTGGTCCTCTGGATTTGAATCTCAAGTACTACAATTGCAACTGTTAACTTGGCAGTAGCAAGGATTCATTTTTAGTGTATCAAGTTTTGGCGCCGTTGCCGGGGACCAGATTTTTTTACCTCTAATTTTCGGTTTCATATCTAGTCTAAGATATCTAACTCGTTTTATTTTCTTTGTTTCAGCTGATGATCCAGGTGCATGACCAGTAGACATACTCGGAGCAACGCACAAGGACCATTGCATCAGCTTACTAACGAAGAACTAGCGAGATTGGAACGACAGAACCGTCAACAGCCGAGATCAACGAACACCAACATGGGTGATCATCCAGATGATCTCACTGCTGCACTTGCACTCATGCAACAGCAGATGCAGCAGATGCAGCAAACGATCCAAGCGCAGCAAGCTGCTACCGAGCAAGCTGCTCTGAATGCTGCGAACCAGCAGAACCAACAGGAGGAAGTAGTCCAGATCGGGCAGAGAAACTTGCTGCGTAATCTGCCTGCTACGCGATCTGCCATAACCCCTCCTCCGTGCACTAGGCAAGACTTCGAGATCAAGCCAGCCTTGATAAGTCTAGTGCAAAGGAAGATCTTCAATGGACTTCCTGCTGAGATACCGATGGACCACATCGAGCACTTTGAGAAGATGTGTGGTTTCACTAAAGCGAATGGAGTACCACCCGATTACATCAAGTGTACTCTGTTCCCTTTCTCTCTTGATGGAAAAGCTGCTCGCTGGCTTGATTCACTACCCACAGGATCACTCACCACTTGGGAACAAGTCCGAGAGTCCTTCTTAAGCCACTTCTACACGAAATCGAAGACGGCAGCTCTGAGACAGAAAATCGTGACCTTCAAACAGCTGGTGGACGAGCCGTTCTGCGATGCTTGGGAGCGATTCAATGTCTACCGCAGAGAGTGCCCACATCACGGTTTTGAGGAAGACTATCTGCTGGGAGTGTTCTACGATGGAGTAGGCTGGGAGTACAGGAACGCTTTGAACTCAGCCAGTAAGGGAGATTTCATGACTCAGTCCACTCAAGGTGCATTCGAGTTGATTGAGAACATGGCCTCAAGCTCAGCTGACAATAACCGCGAGACTGATCGCACTCAGAAGGTGAAGAGCATCGACAACAGCAAGATTGATGAGCTCTCTGCCAAGGTCGATCAGCTGATTAAGAGTAACCAGAACCAGGTCTTCATCATGGAAGAATCCCCTCAGGATAAAGCTACCGCGGAAGGCACATCAGAGGCAGGTCAGTCGGCTGATCAGCATGAAGTGAGTTATGTGAATGGGCAAGGATGGCAGTTCAAGAACTATCACCCGAACCCAAACGTGAGGAACAATCCCACCTGTTCAACGCCCCCTAAACCAGACGATAAAGCTCAAGGAACCAGGGTCAGAACAGTGGATACCAAAGGCCTTATGGCAATCAGGGAAGAACCTTTGTCCTCAACCCACTCAGAATGCCCAATTCCACAGCCAGAACAGCCGGTTAATCAGCAAGCTGCACAACCGACTCAGACTGCTCCGCATGATGACATGAAGAGCCTCGCCAATATGATGAGCCACTGCTCCCAAGGACAGCAGATCCAGGGGAAAGCACTGAACCAGGTCACAAACGACATCAACACCAGGATGAATCATATGTTCAATTGACCTGAGTGCGAAGTATGACAATGTCTCAAGCCATATGAGACCGATGGATATTCAGATTGCTCAGACTGCTGAGAATGTGACAGCAAGGAACTCTCCCTGGAAAAACAGACAGAACCCAAGGAGTGCAGATGCAGTAGGTTTGAGGAGTGGAAAGCAACTGCCTGATCTAGACCCCAGGAGATTCACATCGGCTGAGAAAGGGAAGCAGAAGGAGTCGGATCAGCCACCTAAGCTGTACCCACAGATGAGGAAGATGGCAGAACAACCTACTGAGACTGTTCCGACTGAAGCAGAGCGACCCGCTGGGGTTGTTCCACCGACTGCAGCACCTTCTCCTGCTCGTCAGTATGTACCAAAAGTTCCTACCCTGTTCCACTAAGGCTACACGCAAGGATAAGGAAGAGATGAAGTGCAGGAAGATGCTGGAAGACCTAACTGTCAAGCTCCCTCTGATGAGTGCGATCCAGATGATACCATCCATGCGTAGC
>NW_026619148.1:0-9543 GCF_000801105.2 Raphanus sativus | reverse complement strand
AAAAAAAAATATTAATTTCCAGTCTATAAAGATTCACCCGATCTCCACATCCGAGCCTCCTTCTAAAATCTGAATCTTGCGATTAAGACTGTTAAGATACTGGTCAACAAGATAACCTAGATCGTTAATATCCCTGGCTAGAGCAGAATTATTATGATCCCCGGCTGGAATAGTTAACTGTCCAATCTGAAGAAATCGATACATATCTTCCGTGAGGTTAACCTCCCTGTTGTTCCTTCTTCTTCTTAAGCAGAAGTTTATCGGCTTTGGTTATCCTCTGTTGGACAAACTCCTGTTGATTGACCAATTATTTTGCCGGTCAATTTCTGGCAAGTTCCTACCTCAACGGAGGCCTGTAAATGATAGCCCGGCATAATCCCACATAAAGTGAGTATCTCATGCGCTTTTTTGAGCAAGCCCCTCTTCCTTTTTTTGTAGGTTTTTTTCTCGAGGAGTTATTGACGATGAAAGCAAGTTTCACCTTCCTTCTCGTCATGGTGTTTGTTTGTGTTTATTACTTTGTGTAGTGTGTGTTGTGTTTTGAGTTCAGGGATGTGTGTGTCTTATATAGTGATGGAAGGCTATGAAAAATTTATCTTTTTAAGTACGAATATATATAATTTATGAAGTAAAAAAAACAGAAAGAATAATCAACTGCCAATAAAGATGTGATTAATATTTTTGTGGACTATTGAGTTAAATTATCATATATGACTGAATAGTCGACAAATATATTAATCACATTTTTATCGGCCGGTAATATTATTGAATTTTTTCAATAGTTATAATTCAGTCCTCATTATATTTGTCGATAAAAATATTATTTGAAAACCAAATCTTAGAAGTTGTCCCAAATATTTGCAATGATTTGTTTTAAAGTAACCATATAAATTTTGCAAATACAGTTTATATGACCCTAAAAATAAAAAATAATCAATTAAATAAAAATAAAGTAAAAAAATAAAATAAAACAAACAAAACAAAAAAATAAAAAAAAAAAAAAAAAAATACAAATACAAATAAAATACAAAAATAAAAATAATATAAAAATAAAATTAAAAATAATTAAATAAAATTAAAATAAAAATAAAATATGATAAAAGAAATTATAGAGAAAAAAATAAAAAGGTTTATATGAACTTATTGAATAAGTATTATATACAAAAAAAAATCAGATTTTTTTTATAAATAATGAAACAAAGAAAATATATCTTATTAGGTTGAGAATATATTTTAGATTTATGACTAGTAAAAACAAAAAAAAATATTAATTTCCAGTCTATAAAGATTCACCGATCTCCACATCCGAGCCTCCTTTTAAAATCTGAATCCTGCGATTAAGACTGTTAAGATACTCGTCAACAAGATAACCTAGATCGTTAAGATCCCTGGCTAGAGCAGGTTTATTATGACCCCCGGCTGGAATAGTTACTGTCCAATATGAAGAAATCGATACATATCTTCCGTGAGGTTAACCTCCCTGTTGTCCTTCTTCTTCTTAAGCAGAAGTTTATCGGCTTTGGTTATCCTCTGTTGGACAAACTCCTGTTGATTGACCATATTATTTGTGCCGGTCAATTTCTGCAAGTTCCGAAAAGTAAGTAATCACTTGGTTCATACCTCAACGAGGGACCTCAGGGGTAGGATCGTAGGGACTGTAAATGATAGCCCCGGCATTAATCCCACATAAAGTGAATATCTCATGCGCTTTTTTGAGCAAGCCCTCTTCCTTTTTTTGTAGGTTGTTTTTCTCGAGGAGTTATTGACGATGAAAGCAAGTTTCACCTTCCTTCTCGTCATGTGTTGTGTTTGTTGTGTTTATTACTTTGTGTAGTGTGTGTTGTGTTTTGAGTTCAGGGATGTGTGTGTCTTATATAGTGATGGAGGGCTATGAAAAATTATCTTTTTAAGTAGGGATATATATAAATTTATGAAGTAAAAAAAAACAGAAAGAATAATCACCTGCAATAAAGATGTGATTAATATTTTTGTGGACTATTGAGTTAAATTATCTATATATGACTGAATAGTCGACAAATATATTAATCACATTTTTATCGGCCGGTAATATTATTGAATGTTTCAATAAGTTATAATTCAGTCCTCATTATATTTGTCGATAAAAATATTATTGAAAACCAAATCTTAGAAGTTGTCCCAAATATTTGCAATGATTTGTTTTAAAGTAACCATATAATTTTTGCAAATACAGTTATATGACCCTAAAAATAAAAAATAAAAAATTAAATAAAAAATAAAAGTAAAAATAAAATAAAACAAAACAAAACAAAAAAAATAATTATAATAATAAAATAAATAAATAAAATAAAATAAATTAAAATAAATAAAAATAAAATAAAATAAATAAAAAAAAATAAAGAGAAAAAAATAAAAGGTTTATATGAACTTATTGAATAAGGTATAATACAATAAAACAAAATAAATCAGAATTTTTTATAAAAATGAAACAAAAGAAAATATATCTTTTTAAGTTGAGAATATATTTTAGATTTATGACTAGTAAAAACGAAAAAAAATATTAATTTCCAGTCTATAAAGATTCACCGATCTCCACATCCGAGCCTCCTTTTAAAATCTGAATCCTGCGATTAAGACTGTTAAGATACTCGTCAACAAGATAACCTAGATCGTTAAGATCCCTGGCTAGAGCAGGTTTATTATGACCCCCGGCTGGAATAGTTAAATGTCCAATATGAAGAAATCGATACATATCTTCCGTGAGGTTAACCTCCCTGTTGTCCTTCTTCTTCTTAAGCAGAAGTTTATCGGCTTTGGTTATCCTCTGTTGGACAAACTCCTGTTGATTGAACCTATTATTGTGCCGGTCAATTTCCGGCAAGTTCCGAAAAGTAGTAATCACTTGGTTCATACCATCAACGGAGGGCCACACCTCAGGGGTAGGATCGTAGGGACTGTAAATGATAGCTCCGCATTAATCCCACATAAAGTGAATATCTCATGCGCTTTTTTGAGCAAGCCCCTCCTCCTTTTTTTGTAGGTTGTTTTTCTCGAGGAGTTATTGACGATGAAAGCAAGTTTCACCTTCCTTCTCGTCATGGTGTTTGTTGTGTTTATTACTTTGTGTAGTGTGTGCTGTGTTTTGAGTTCAGGGATGTGGTGTGTCTTATATAGTGATGGAGGGCTATGAAAAATTTATCTTTTTAAGTAAGGAATATATATATATATATAGATTTATGAAGTAAAAAAAACAGAAAGAATAATCACCTGCCAATAAAGATGTGATTAATATTTTTGTGGACTATTGAGTTAAATTATCTATATATGACTGAATAGTCGACAAATATATTAATCACATTTTTATCGCGCCGGTAATATTATTGAATGTTTCAATAATTATAATTCAGTCCTCATTATATTTGTTGATAAAAATATTATTGAAAACCAAATCTTAGAAGTTGTCCCAAATATTTGCAATGATTTGTTTTAAAGTAACCCATTAAATTAAAAAAAATAACAAAAAAAAAAAAAAGTAAAAATAAAAAAATAAAAAAAAAATAAAAATACAAATAAAATACAAATAAAAATAAATAAAATAAAAATAAAATAAAACAAAATAATAAAAAAAAATTAAAATAAAATAAATAAAATAAGATAAAAGAAATTATAGGAAAAAAATAAAAAGGTTTATATGAACTTATTGAATAAGGTATAATACAATAAAACAAATAAATCAGATTTTTATTATAAATAATGAAACAAAAGAAAATATATCTTTTTAAGTTGAGAATATATTTTAGATTTATGACTAGTAAAAACAAAAAAAAATATTAATTTCCAGTCTATAAAGATTCACCGATCTCCACATCCGAGCCTCCTTCTAAAATCAGAATCATGCGATTAAACTGTTAAAGATACATGTCAACAAGATAACCTAGATCGTTAAGATCCCTGGCTAGAGCAGGTTAGTATGACCCCCGGCTGGAATAGTTAACTGTCCAATCTGAAGAAATCGATACATATCTTCCGTGAGGTTAACCTCCCTGTTGTCCTTCTTCTTCTTAAGCAGAAGTTTATCGGCTTTGGTTATCCTCTGTTGGACAAACTCCTGTTGATTGAACATATTATTGTGCCGGTCAATTTCCGGCAAGTTCGAAAAGTAGTAATCACTTGGTTCATACCCTCAACGGAGGGCCACACCTCAGGGGTAGGATCGTAGGGACTGTAAATGATAGCTCCGGCATTAATCCCACATAAAGTGAATATCTCATGCGCTTTTTGAGCAAGCCCCTCTTCCTTTTTTGTAGGTTGTTTTTCTCGAGGAGTTATTGACGATGAAAGCAAGTTTCACCTTCCTTCTCGTCATGGTGTTTGTTGTGTTTAATACTTTTGTGTAGTGTGCGCTGTGTTTTGAGTTCAGGGATGTGAGTGTCTTATATAGTGATGGAGGGCTATGAAAAATTTATCTTTCTAAGTAGGGAATATATATATAGATTTATGAAGTAAAAAAACAGAAAGAATAATCACCTGCCAATAAAGATATGATTAATAATTTTGTGGACTATTGAGCTAAATTATCTATATATGACTGAATAGTCGACAAATATATTAATCACATTTTTATCGGCCGGTAATATTATTAAATGTTTCAATAGTTATAATTCAGTCCTCATTATATTTGTCGATAAAAATATTATTGAGAACCAAATCTTAGAAGTTGTCCCAAATATTTGCAATGATTTGTTTTAAAGTAACCATAATTTTTGCAAATATAGTTTATATGACCCTAAAAATAAAAAAATAATAAAATTAAATAAAATAAAAGTAAAAATAAAATAAAACAAAAACAAACAAAAAAATAAAAAAATAAAAATAAAAAAATAAAATAAAAAATAAATAAAATAAAATAAAAATAAATAAAATAATAAAATAAAATAAAATAAAATAAATAATATAAATAAATAAATAAAATAAAATAAAATAAGATAAAAGAAATTATAGAGAAAAAAATAAAAAGGTTTATATGAACTTATTCCATAAGGTATAATACAATAAAACAAATAAATTAGATTTTTATTATAAATAATGAAACAAAAGAAAATATATCTTTTTAAGTTGAGAATATATTTTAAATTTATGAAGTAAAAACAAAAAAAAAAAATATTAATTCCAGTCTATAAAGATTCACCCATCTCCACATCCGAGCCTCCTTCTAAAATCTGAATCTTGCGATTAAGACTGTTAAGATACTGGTCAACAAGATAACCTAGATCGTTAATATCCCTGGCTAGAGCGAATTTTATGATCCCCGGCTGGAATAGTTAACTGTCCAATCTGAAGAAATCAATACATATCTTCCGTGAGGTTAACCTCCCTGTTGTCCTTCTTCTTCTTAAGCAGAAGTTTATCGGCTTTGGTTATCCTCTGTTGGACAAACTCCTGTTGATTGACCAAATTATTTTGCCGGTCAATTTCTGGCAAGTTCCTACCCTCAACGGAGGGCCTGTAAATGATAGCCCCGGCATAAATCCCACATAAAGTGAGTATCTCATGCGCTTTTTTGAGCAAGCCCCTCTTCCTTTTTTTGTAGGTTGTTTTTCTCGAGGAGTTATTGACGATGAAAGCAAGTTTCACCTTCCTTCTCGTCATGGTGTTTGTTGTGTTTATTACTTTGTGTAGTGTGTGTTGTGTTTTGAGTTCAGGGATGTGTGTGTCTTATATAGTGATGGAAGCTATGAAAAATTTATCTTTTTAAGTACGGAATATATATAAATTTATGAAGTAAAAAAACAGAAAGAATAATCACCTGCAATAAAGATGTGATTAATATTTTTGTGGACTATTGAGTTAAATTATCAATATATGACTGAATAGTCGACAAATATATTAATCACATTTTTATCGGCCGGTAATATTATTGAATTTTTCAATAGTTATAATTCAGTCCTCATTATATTTGTCGATAAAAAATATTATTGAAAATCAAATCTTAGAAGTTGTCCCAAATATTTGCAATGATTTGTTTTAAAGTAATCATATAATTTTTGCAAATACAGTTTATATGACCCTAAAAATAAAAAATAATCAAATTAAATAAAAATAAAAGTAAAAAAATAAAATAAAAACAAAACAAAACAAAAAATAAAAAATAAAAAATAAAAAATACAAATACAAATAAATATACAAAATAAAAAATAAATTAAAAAATATAAAATAAAATAAAATAAATTAAAATAAAATAAAATAAAAATAAAATATGATAAAAGAAATTATAGAGAAAAAAATAAAAAGGTTTATATGAACTTATTGAATCAAGTATAATACAATAAAAAAAATTCAGATTTTTTTTATAAATAATGAAACAAAGAAAATATATCTTATTAGGTTGATAATATATTTTAGATTTATTACTAGTAAAACGAAAAAAAAATATTAATTTCCAGTCTATAAAGATTCACCGATCTCCACATCCGAGCCTCCTTTTAAAATCTGAATCCTGCGATTAAGACTGTTAAGATACTCGTCAACAAGATAACCTAGATCGTTAAGATCCCTGGCTAGAGCAGGTTTATTATGACCCCCGGCTGGAATAGTTACATGTCCAATATGAAGAAATCGATACATATCTTCCGTGAGGTTAACCTCCCTGTTGTCCTTCTTCTTCTTAAGCAGAAGTTTATCGGCTTTGGTTATCCTCTGTTGGACAAACTCCTGTTGATTGAACCTATTATTGTGCCGGTCAATTTCCGGCAAGTTCCGAAAAGTAGTAATCACTTGGTTCATACCATCAACGGAGGGCCAGGGTAGGATCGTAGAGACTGTAAATGATAGCTCCGACATTAATCCCACATAAAGTGAATATCTCATGCGCTTTTTTGAGCAAGCCCCTCCTCCTTTTTTGTAGGTTGTTTTTCTCCAGGAGTTATTGACGATGAAAGAAAGTTTCACCTTCCTTCTGGTCATGGTGTTTTTGTGTGTTTATTACTTTGTGTAGTGTGTGCTGTGTTTTGAGTTCAGGGATGTGTGTGTCTTATATAGTGATGGAGGGCTATGAAAAATTTATCTTTTTAAGTAGGGAATATATTATAGATTTATGAAGTAAAAAAAAACAGAAAGAATAATCCCCTGCCAATAAAGATGTGATTAATATTTTTGTGGACTATTGAGTTAAATTATCTATATATGACTGAATAGTCGACAAATATATTAATCACATTTTTTTCGGCGCCGGTAATATTATTGAATGTTTCAATAATTATAATTCAGTCCTCATTATATTTGTTGTCTATAAAAATATTATTGAAAATCAAATCTTAGAAGTTGTCCCAAATATTTGCAATGATTTGTTTTAAAGTAACCATATAATTTTTGCAAATACAGTTTATATGACCCTAAAAATAAAAATAATCAAATTAAATAAAAATAAAAGTAAAAATAAAATAAAACAAAAAAAAAAAAAAAATAAAATAAAATAAAAAATTAAATAAAATAAAATTAAAATAATATAAAAATAAAAATATAAAAATAAATTAATAATAAATAAAAAATTAAAATAAGATAAAAGAAAATATAGGGAAAAAAATAAAAAGGTTTATATGAACTTATTGAATAAGGTCTAACACAATAAAACAAATAAATCAGATTTTTATTATAAACAATGAAACAAAAGAAAATATATCTTTTTAAGTTGAGAATATATTTTAGATTTATGACTAGTAAAAACAAAAAAAATATTAATTTCCAGTCTATAAAGATTCACCGATCTCCACATCCGAGCCTCCTTCTAAAATCAGAATCAAGCGATTACGACTATTAAGATACATGTCAACAAGATAACCTAGATCGTTAAGATCCCTGGCTAGAGCAGGTTTAGTATGAACCCCGGCTAGAATAGTTAACTGTCCAATCTGAAGAAATCGATACATATCTTCCATGAGGTTAACCTCCCTGTTGTCCTTCTTCTTCTTAAGCAGAAGTTTATCGGCTTTGGTTATCCTCTGTTGGACAAACTCCTGTTGATTGAACATATTATTGTGCCGGTCAATTTCGGCAAGTTCTAAAAAGTAGTAATCACTTGGTTCATACCCCTCAACGGAGGGCCACACCTCAGGGGTAGGATCGTAGGGACTGTAAATGATAGCTCCGGCATTAATCCCACATAAAGTGAATATCTCATACGCTTTTTTGAACAAGCCCCTCTTCCTTTTTGGTAGGTTGTTTTTTCTCGAGGAGTTATTGACGATGAAAGCAAGTTTCACCTTCCTTCTCGTCATGGTGTTTGTTGTGTTTAATACTTTGTGTAGTGTGCGCTGTGTTTTGAGTTCAGGGATGTGAGTGTCTTATATAGTGATGGAGGGCTATGAAAATTTATCTTTTAAGTAGGGAATATATATATAGATTTATGAAGTAAAAAAACAGAAAGAATAATCACCTGCCAATAAGATATGATTAATATTTTTGTGGACTATTGAGTTAAATTATCTATATATGACTGAATAGTCGACAAATATATTAATCACATTTTTATCGGCCCGGTAATATTATTAAATGTTTCAATAGTTATAATTCAGTCCTCATTATATTTGTCGATAAAAATTATTATGAAGAACCAAATCTTAGAAGTTGTCCCAAATATTTGCAATGATTTGTTTTAAAGTAACCATAAATTTTTGCAAATATAGTTTATATGACCCTAAAAATAAAAAAATAATAAAATTAAATAAAAATAAAAGTAAAAAATAATAAAACAAAACAAACAAAAAAATAAAATAAAAAAAAAATAAAATAAAATAAAATAAAATACAAATAAAAAAATAAAAAAATAAAAAATAAATAATATAAAATTAAAATAAAATAAAATAAAAATAAAATAAGATAAAGAATTATAGAGAAAAAAATAAAAGGTTTATATGAACTTATTCCATAAGTATAATACAATAAAACAAATAAATCAGATTTTTATTATAAATAATGAAACAAAAGAAAATATATCTTTTTTAAGTTGAGAATATATTTTAAATTTATGACTAGTAAAAACAAAAAAAAAATATTAATTTCCAGTCTATAAAGATTCACCCATCTCCACATCCGAGCCCTTTCTAAAATCTGAATCTTGCGATTAAGACTGTTAAGATACTGTCAACAAGATAACCTAGATCGTTAAGATCCCTGGCTAGAGCAGGAGATTATTATGACCCCCGGCTGGAATAGTTAACTGTCCAATCTGAAGAAATCGATACATATCTTCCGTGAGGTTAACCTCCCTGTTGTCCTTCTTCTTCTTAAGCAGAAGTTTATCGGCTTTGGTTATCCTCTGTTGGACAAACTCCTGTTGATTGACCAATTATTTTGTCCGGTCAATTTTCTTGGCAAGTTCCTACCCTCAACGGAGGGCCTGTAAATGATAGCTCCGGCATTAATCCCACATAAAGTGAATATCTCATGCGCTTTTTTGAGCAAGCCCCTCTTCCTTTTTTTGTAGGTTGTTTTTCTCGAGGAGTTATTGACGATGAAAGCAAGTTTCACCTTCCTTCTCGTCATGGTGTTTGTTGTGTTTATTACTTT
>NW_026619147.1:0-9545 GCF_000801105.2 Raphanus sativus | reverse complement strand
GAAGGGTAAACAATCAAGCCAATTCCTCAAGTTCTTACCAACCGTGGCTCTCAAGAGAGTGGATAGAGTGCGGTTAACAACCTCAGTTTGTCCATCAGTTTGAGGATGGCAAGTGGTAGAGAACAAGAGCTTGGTTCCCAACTTCCTCCAAATGGTCCTCCAAAAGTGGCTCAAGAACTTTGTGTCCCTGTCAGAAACAATAGTTCTAGGAATACCATGAAGCTTAACCACTTCCTTAAAGAATAAATCAGCAGTTTGAGTAGCATCATTAGTCTTATTGCAAGGAATAAAATGAGCCATCTTAGAAAACCTGTCCACCACAACAAAGATGGAGTCCTTGTTCCTGATCTTTGGCAAACCTAAAACAAAATCCATGGAAATATCTACCCAAGGTAGGTCAGGAATATGTAAAGGAATGTAAAGACCATGAGGATGTTAAGATGAGGTTATGAAGAGTGGATAATACATTGATAGAAGAAGAGTATTGGAGCAGACAGTAACTTTGGAGTTTTACCACAGTAACTTTGTTTTTACTGTGGTAACTCAGTTAAAGGCTTGGGAAATTACCTTGCACCACTTGGGAAGTGTCACACGCCCAATACTCAATCAGGATAAGGAAGAGCAGTCTGGAAAGCAAGAAGAGAGTCCTAGACAGCCTGTCATATGCTGGAAATGAGAAGATGCTTTAGCACTATTACAAGCATGTGAGAAATGGTAGCCAAGTGTTTCAAAAGGAGTTCCAGCCTGTCCATTGACTACACATGCTTTGTATTTCGAAATCCTTGTTGCTCTCATCCTTATATACTTGTAAACCTCATCATTTATCAATTAATGGAGTTTTGAGTATTCTCTCTCTAGTTTACTATTCTCTTAATTTCCAAACCTCTAAACTACACAGATTATCTCTTGATTCTTACTTATCACTCTACAAATACAAAAGTGAATATGGTATCAGAGCCTGGTTGTTAAGAAAGGGAGTGGTGATTTGCGAATCTGTGTTTTGTTCTTGAGATGTTCTTGGTGTTCTTGAGATGTTCTTGGTGTTCTTAGTATGCATGCGATCGGGTTGAGTCTGTGAAGAGTTCTGATGGAGTCAAATGATTTGAGCATGGAGGAGAAGACTAGAGCGAGAGCTGAAGAGAAGAGAGAGAGGGAAAACAAGGGTTTTTGGTTATCTTGGATGGTATCAGCTTTGGAGAGCTGTGGGATTTGGAGTAATCATGTAAAGGTGGAACCTTTGAAGGAGATAGCTGCTGAAGAAGGTCAGACAGCAAGTTTGAAGGTTCATGAAGCCAAAGGTGTGATCCGTGGCTTAAGAAGAGGCAAGGGCGAGTTGCATCAGCTTGTGAGAAGGCTGAGAGAAGTATGGTCAGAGATGGATGTGTTGAAAACACATACATCAATCCGGAGAGGCTGTAGAGAGAGGAGGAAGCAAGAAGTGATCTTTAGCTTTCTTATGGATAAAATATGTGAGCTTGTGAAACATGTTTGTGATGTTTGGGAGATGAACAGGAAAGCAAACAGATGGAAAGGAGGTACAAGCTGTAAAACTGGAAGGTTGAGAAAGCTTTGTAAGGAATGGGTTATGATGAGGAGATCATGGAGGAAGGGCAGTGATAAGTCATCATATGGGTGGCTTGTTGAGATGGTTCTCAACAAGGATAGAAATCCAGAAATGGAAGAGATGTGTGCACTGGTGGAGAGAGCACATAAGAGGATAAGAGATAGGCTAACCATGAATAGGAGTGAGAGCTCATGGAAGCCAACCGGGAGTAGGAGTGAGAGCTTCCGGAAGAAGAGGAGAGGTAGAATGCTAGCTAAGGGGTTTAGCAGCATGATAAAGTGTAGAAAGAGAGTTGTGGGAGAGTGCAACTACTCTGCCTATATGGGAGAAGGAAGTATGATCACAAAGAAGCCAGGAGCAGATGAGCTTGTAACAAGGAAGGAATGGGATGAGTTTGTTATGCATGTGTATGCTTTGGCTACGACCCGGAGGGATAGCTCTCTTGCCAAAGCATCCACATCAAACAAACCCATCATCATTGATTCTGGAGCTAGTCATGACATGATCAGTGATAGACATCTACTAAGGGATATACAGACATCTTCTGGTGGTGTAAAGATAGCCAATGGAGACATGATTCCCATAGAAGGAGTGGGAAAGCTCAAGCTGTTTGATAAAGAGACCAATGCATTCTACATGCCTCAATTTGAGTCAAACTTGTTATCAGTGAAGAGAGCAACAGTTGATCTTGGTTGTCAAGTAGTATTCAGGCCAGAAGAAGTGGAGTTTCAAGATTTGAAGACTGGAAGAGTCATTGGTAGAGGGGATAGCAAGAATCAGCTATACCATATCCAATTGACTAAAGCTTCTTCTGATCCTATGTGTTTGAGCAGTGCTGCTGAGAGAGCTGATAACATGACTTGGCATGCAAGGCTAGGACATCCTCATGCTCGGGCTATTGAGTTGATAATGCCTAATATGTCATTCAATCACTTGGAGTGTGAAGCATGCATATTAGGAAAGCATTGTAGGACTGTATTCCCTACTTCAGAGACTACTTATAAGCATTGCTTTGATCTGGTTCACTCAGATGTATGGACTGCTCCATGTTTGTCTCGAGATAGCCAGAAGTACTTTGTGACTTTCATTGATGAGAAGTCTAAGTATACTTGGCTGACATTGCTTCCATCTAAAGACAGGGTGTTAGAAGCATTTATGAACTTCCAAGCATATGTATCTAATCAATACAATGCATCTGTGAAGATACTGAGATCAGATAATGGAGGTGAATACATCAGCAATGCCTTTAAGAGTCATCTGGCCAAGCATGGTATTGTGCATCAGACTAGCTGTCCCTATACACCACAACAGAATGGTGTAGCTGAGAGGAAGAACAGGCACTTGATGGATGTAGCAAGATCAATGATGTTCCATACTAAAGTGCCAAAGAGGTTCTGGAGTGATGCTGTTCAGGCTGCTTGCTATCTCATCAACAGAGTTCCAACTAAAGTTTTGAAGAATCTGTCTCCATTTGAAGTGCTGAACAAGAACAAGCCAAGCATTGATCATCTAAGAGTTTTTGGGTGTGTATGCTATGTATGGGTTTCAGGAGAGCAGAGAGATAAGCTGGAAGAGAAGAGTACTAAAGCCATGTTTATTGGGTATTCAATCACCCAGAAAGGGTACAAGTGCTATGATCCAAACACAAGGAGGGTTCTGGTATCTAGAGATGTTAAGTTTGTGGAATCAACTGGGTATTATGAGAAGGAGAAGTGGGAAGATTTGGAGGATCTGTCTCAAGTTCTATCAGAGAGGGCGACTACTCTTAGGATTCTTCTGGAAAAGCTAGGAGTAGACATGTCCCGGGATCAGGTATCAAGAAGAACTTCACCTACTGATCAGGCTGGGGAAACTAGTAGTACAACCCCTCTTGATCATGAGGGGGAGAATGGATCTGAATCAGGTCAGCAAGAGCAGAACCAAGAAGATTCAGGTCAGCATGATCAAGATGTTGCTCAGTCTATTGGAGATGGGCAAGGGGAGTCTGCTGGTTCAGATGAGAATGTTGCTCAGTCTAGTGGAGATGAGCAAGGAGGGCCTACTAGTTTAGAGGAGGTTTAGACTGAAGAAATGGTTCAACCATTGCGGAGGAGCACAAGGATAAAGAGGGATCCTTCCAACTGGGTAAACACGAGAGTGTACTACAATGCCCAGGCTGTGGAGCATCCTTCCCAAGCTGTGTGTTCCTTTGCTGAGTTTCCAGAAGAGCATATAGTATTCACAGTGAGTCTAGATGAGAGCTATGTGCCAAGGAGTTATGAAGAAGCCATGCTGATTCAAGAGTGGAGGTGATGCAAACCTAGCTAAACAAGGAGCCAATGCGGAGCATGAGGAGCTGATTCAGCTGAGTGATACTGAAGAGGAGACAAGTGAGCTAGATGTTGCTGAAGAGGAGACAAGTAAAGCCCACGACAACCATGATCTCATAACCAAGTTAGGCCCGGTTACAAGATCACAAACCAGGAGATTGAAGAATGCAATTTCGATGTTGGTTTATTCTAAACCAGAACCAACTTCGATGGAGAATCAAGTCAAGGAATTCTTCAATTACTCAGTCTTCGAGATTGCCTAGTTCTAAGTGTTTTCTTCTTAGTTTCACACAAGTCTTGTTGCAAGTTTCCACATTCTTTCTTTGTCATTGTTCTACATAAACCGTGAGAATCCAAAGTATGATTCATTCACTTTTCAAATAAAAATCTTTCCTTTGTTTTTGTGAATCCTTTGTTCAGTTTCTGAACACTGTTTGCCTAGGAGTTGATTCTCTGCACGGCTTTTGCCTTAGATCATTGTTTGTGGGCGTGATACTCACGATCTCTGGCGCATCTACACAAGTGTTTGATCTCTTCCATCGATCTCACACTGAAGAACCACCAACCATCTCTACCTTCATCCGCAAACCATCTCCATCTATCAATCTATCCAAGTAATCATTCATCTATCAAGGAGACAATACCATCCTTGATCTAATCCGCAAAACACAACCCATATCACCCTCAGATCCATCCAAAAGGGATTCAAAACCATCAAGGGTTTCATTAAGTGGTATCAGAGCAGATTGAGGGCTTTTGATTCAGGGTTTGTACTCGATTTTCTTTTCTCTTTGGGAACCTCTTTTGATCATTCTGTTTCTGTGAATCTATCCATCTCTTTCCTATCTATCTAAAAGTGCGAGGGGGCCGACCAGTTTAAAAAAAAAAAAAAAAGAAAGATCAAGGTATCTAAGGCTGAAGAGAAATCCAGCCAGACTGAAGAGAAATCCAGTCTCTGGTGGTAAAGCCTCTTGCGAACTAAATCTCTTAATACTGTCTATCTTTTCTTCTCTTTGGGGTAGGGAATTGACTTCAAAAGGCTTGAACTCTGTTTGCTATTGAACTCCTGGATTCACAAACTGAAACACTTGAGAGAAACACTTGAGAGAAACACCAGTGAGGCTTCGGCTATCATATTGTGTTCTAACCTTTCTTGTTGAGTTTCTTAATAGGAATCATGTCGGATGAAGAGCATGAGCGGGAAGATCATCCAAACCTATTCAACAAAGTCCAGATGGATGCTATGATGTCAACTCTGATGAAAGCAATAGATAAGAAACTTGAATTTGAAAGAAATTCCTTTGCTACTAACAATGTTTTAGGTAGTGCTTCTCAGGCTAGGAAAGCTGCTAGAGAGAAAAGGAGAGGCAAGAGAGTTGCTACTGGCTTAACTGATGATGATATCACCTCTTCTGGAAGGAGTTCAGATGAAGTAAGATCAGTTAGAGCACCATCTCAGACCAGAACCAACCGGGCAGAGAGACACAGGCCAGATGACAGTCTTGGTAACATCAAGCTCAGAGTACCAATCTTCAGTGGTACCAGCAATCCAGACGATTACCTTGATTGGGAAAAAAAGATAGAGTTGATCTTTGATTGTCACAACTACTCAGAGCTCAAGAAGGTTAGACTTGCAGCAACTGAATTCAATGGTTATGCTCTTCACTGGTGGGATCAGATTACTTCAACAAGAAGAAGAACCGGGGAAGCAGCAGTATCAGGTTGGTTTGAACTCAAGACTCTCATGAGGAAACGATTTGTTCCAAGTCATTACCACAAGGATGTTCATCTGAAACTAAGGAGGCTCACTCAAGGATCTAAGAGCGTGGAGGATTACTATCAGGAGATGGAGACTCTCATGATAAAAGCATCTGTTGTTGAGGATTCTAATGCAACTATGGCTCGGTTCCAAGCTGGTCTCAACAGAGAAATACAAGATCGATTGGAGCTGCAGGATTATGATGACATCTATGAGCTTCTTCACAAAGCTATCCTCATTGAGCAACAACAGAAGAGAAAGAACAGCTCCAAGGGTTCATACGGCAACAACTACAGGACAACCAAGGATGAGAAAAGCCTAGCTAAACCCAAGGAAGAACACAAAGCCTATCAGCGTGATGATAAGGGAAAAGCACCAGCAACTAGATCAAGAGATGTGAAGTGTTTCAAGTGCCATGGCATTGGTCACTATGCTAATGAATGCACTAACAAGAAGGTGATGATTCTCTTGGATAATGGAGATATTATATCTGAGGAAGAGAATGCTGATGCTTCCGAGGAAGAGTTGATAGATTATCCAGTCCGAGGACAGCTCCTGGTTACAAGAAGGTCTCTTCAGGTCCAATCCAAACCAGAAGACATTGATCAAAGGGAGAATCTCTTTCACACTCGTTGTACTGTTTATGATAAAGTTTGCAGCTTGATTATAGATGGTGGAAGTTGTACTAACGTGGCTAGTGAATCTCTTGTAGCAAAGCTTGGCCTAAAAACAGGGAAGCATCCTAGACCTTACCCACTTCAATGGCTTAATGAGGGAGGCGAGCTGAAGGTCACTGAGCAAGTTATGGTTCCTATAACCATTGGGAGGTACCAAGATGAGATAGTGTGTGATGTACTACCCATGGATTCCAGTCATATCCTCTTAGGCAGGCCTTGGCAGTATGACAAGAAAGCTATCCATGATGGGTTTACAAATCGCCACTCCTTCACTCACAGGGATAAAAAGATTGTGCTTGCACCTTTGTCACCTCAAGAAGTTCATGAAGATCAGCTACAACTAAGGCTCAGGCGACAAGAAGCCAAGGAGAACTCATCTGAATCAAAGAAAGGAACTAATCCTTTGGCCAAAAACAGTGAGATCAGGAAAGCTTTGATTCTCCAACAACCTTTGCTTTTGTTTATCTTTAAAGGTTCACTACTAACCTCTTCTAACCGTGCTCCGGAGCTTCCGAAAGGGTTTGAGTTTATCTTGCAGGAATATGGTGATGTCTTTCCAGGAGAAAGTCCAGCTAGCTTGCCACCTTTCAGAGGGATTGAACACCAAATAGATCTGGTTCCAGGCGCTTCTCTTCCAAATAGACCAGCCTATAGAACCAACCCAGACGAAACCAAGGAGTTACAAAGGCAGGTTGATGAGCTGATGGCTAAAGGACACATTAGAGAAAGCATGAGCCCTTGTGCCGTACCTGTACTACTGGTGCCAAAGAAGGATGGAAGCTGGCGCATGTGTGTTGACTGCAGAGCCATCAACAATATCACTGTAAAGTACAGACATCCTATCCCTAGACTTGATGATATGCTTGATGAATTGCATGGGTCTTGCATTTTCTCTAAGATAGATTTAAAGAGTGGATATCATCAGATTAGGATGAGAGAAGGAGATGAATGGAAAACTGCTTTTAAAACAAAACATGGATTGTATGAGTGGCTTGTTATGCCTTTTGGTTTAACTAATGCTCCTAGCACTTTCATGAGGCTGATGAATCATGTTTTGAGAGCCTTCATAGGACACTTTGTGGTAGTTTATTTCGATGACATCTTGATCTATAGCAAAAGTTTGTCTGAGCATACTGAACATTTGAGGATTGTTTTAGAAGTGCTTAGGAAAGAATCTCTCTTTGCTAATCTTGATAAATGTACTTTTGGAACAGATCACCTTGTGTTTTTAGGCTTTGTTGTTTCAGCTCAAGGGATCAGGGTGGATGAAGAGAAAGTAAAAGCCATCCGAGATTGGCCAGTTCCTAAGAGTGTGAGTGAAGTCCGGAGCTTTCATGGACTAGCTGGGTTCTACAGAAGGTTTGTCAGAGACTTCAGCACTATTGCAGCACCCCTCACTGAAGTTATCAAAAAGAATGTGGGTTTCAGATGGGAAGAAGCACAAGAAGAAGCTTTTCAGAACCTAAAAGGGAAGTTGACTGAAGCACCTTTACTTGCACTCCCTGATTTTTCTAAGACTTTTGAAATTGAATGTGATGCTTCTGGTATAGGTATTGGAGCAGTGCTGATGCAAGAAAAGAAACCCATTGCCTATTTTAGTGAAAAACTTGGAGGTGCTATGCTGAACTATCCGACTTATGATAAAGAGCTTTATGCATTGATCAGGGCTTTGGAGACATGGCAGCACTACTTGTGGCCGAAAGAGTTTGTGATCCACACTGATCATGAATCACTCAAGCACCTAAAGGGACAACACAAGCTGAATAAGAGGCACGCCAAGTGGGTAGAATTTCTTGAAACCTTTCCTTATGTTATCCACTACAAGCAAGGTAAAGAGAATGTTGTTGCTGATGCACTTTCAAGAAGATATACTTTGCTTGCTTCCATGGAAACTAAGTTGTTAGGCTTTGATCAAATAAAATCTTACTATGCTGATGATCCTGATTTCAAAGAACACTTTAAGGATAGTGAGAAACATACTAGTGGCAAATTCTATCAAGCTGATGGTTTCTTATTCTTTGAAAATCGATTGTGCTTGCCTAATTGTTCTTTGCGAGAGCTCTATGTTAGGGAATCACATGGTGGAGGTCTGATGGGGCATTTTGGTGTTGCTAAAACCTATGCTATTCTAAAGGAACACTTCTACTGGCCAAACATGAAGAGAGATGTCGAGAAGATATGCAGTAGATGTGTCATTTGTACTCAAGCTAAGGCTAAAGCTCGGCCTCAAGGTTTGTACACTCCACTTCCCATTCCTGATGCACCTTGGGTAGACATATCAATGGATTTTGTGTTAGGATTGCCTAGGACTAAGAGAGGAAGGGACTCGATTTTTGTGGTGGTAGATAGGTTCTCTAAAATGGCTCACTTCATTGCTTGCCACAAAACTGATGATGCTCTTCACATTGCTGATTTGTTCTTTAAAGAAGTGGTTAGACTTCATGGCATGCCTAGGAGTATTGTTTCTGATAGAGACACCAAGTTCTTGAGTTATTTCTGGAAAACTCTGTGGTCTAAGCTAGGAACTAAGCTGATGTTTTCTACTACTTGTCACCCACAAACTGATGGGCAAACTGAAGTAGTTAATAGGACCTTGGCTACTCTCTTGCGTGCTGTGATTAAAAAGAATATTAAGACTTGGGAAGATTGTTTGCCTCATGTTGAGTTTGCTTATAATCACTCTGTTCACCGAGCTACTAAGTTCTCACCTTTTCAGATAGTTTATGGGTTTAATCCTTTGACTCCTCTTGATTTGTTGCCTATACCATACAAAGAGCAGATTAATCTTGATGGGAAGGCCAAGGCCGAGTTTGTTGTCTCTTTCCATGAGCAGGTTAAGAAGAATATTGAGGAGAGAACCAAAGAGTATGCAAGATTCGCCAACAAAGGCAGACGAGAACTCATACTAGAACCAGGAGACTTGGTGACAATCCACTTGAGAAAAGAAAGGTTTCCTGAGGAAAGAAAGTCCAAACTCTTGCCAAGAACAGATGGACCATTTGAAGTACTGGAGAGGATCAATAACAATGCCTTCAAGATCGATCTTCAAGGGAAGTATGCTATTAGTAATACTTTTAATGTTGCTGATCTAATTCCTTTTTGTGCTGATCATTTAGATTTGAGGACAAATCCTTTCAAAGGAGGAGGGGATGATGCAAACCTAGCTAAACAAGGAGCCAATGCGGAGCATGAGGAGCTGATTCAGCTGAGTGATACTGAAGAGGAGACAAGTGAGC
>NW_026619146.1:0-9547 GCF_000801105.2 Raphanus sativus | reverse complement strand
TAATCTTAGTTATGTTATACTCCCTCCGTTTCATATTAAGTGTCGTTTTAGAGAATTTTTCGTTGGAAAATAAGTGTCGTTTTAGAGTTTCAATGCAAAATTTATTAACTTTATTCTCCATTCTATTTTTTATTGGTTGAATTGTATCGGTAATAATGTTTTTATATTGAAAATATGCAAAACTAAATATTTTCTTAATCCGTGTGCACAAGTCTAAAACGACACTTATGATGAAACAGAGGGAGTATCTATCATTTTCTTTTTAAAATAATGAACTTTAAAATTTGGAGTATAAAATTACAAATTATGAAATTATTACAATTTAAATCAAATTAGATTACATATCGGTCATCCAACAGTTCAATCGGTTAATCTCGGGTTTTAGTAATTTTTTTAATATGAATATTTTAAAAACCTAAATTAAATTGTCAGATCTACGAATTAACCGGTATAATCACAATCGGGTTAAATTTAAAAACGCTGATTTAAATGCAAAAATATTTTAAATACACACTTTTAAAAATTACCAAAATATTTGTTAAGTTATTAATGAAATTTTTCATCGTAAAATATTCCGCGCTTCCAAAGCGCGGATCAAGATCTAGTGTAGTTTTAAACTAGAAAAATTGTTTGGGTCCACTTTAAAAGCAGAACCCTCCAAAAATAGGCGTATGCCACTTAAAAGTGGAGAGCACACGGTATTCTTTAGTAAAAAGCGAAAGAATAGTTCGCTTGACATAAATGAAATCGTGTAATTAAAAGGGAATTTCGGCCACTTAAAAGCCAAATAGAGTTTTAAAATAAATTAACAGTTCAATTTTTTTTGTCCAATAAATTATTAAAACGAAATGGGCTTGAAACTTTCGGATCAATGGGCTTGAAATTTTTGATTATGTTTAGTAACTCATTTAAAATATATACTAGATTTCGACCCGCCCTTAAAAATGGCGGGTATATTTTTGTTGAAAAATTATTTTACGTAATAAAAATTATGATTTTAAATAATTAATAACTTGAAATTTTCGATTATGTTTAGTAACTCATTTAAAATATATTATGTTAAACCCATTTATCTGAAAGTTATTAATTATTTGAAAGCATTATCTCAACTCCTTTCAAGTTATTAACTATTTGAAAGCATTTATAAAATGAAACCTCAAAATAAAATCAAGTTGAAATAACAAATGATTAAATAAAAAAATCATAGTACTGGTCCGAATTATCTCAACTCCTTAACAAATTAGTTGCATTTAAAATAAAAACTATATTACATAAACTAAATTTAATATAGAAAATGTTTTGAAATACACAAATGAATTTTTCAATACAGAGAGTGTTGAAGATATGAAATATTTTATTTAAGTTAACAAAAATCAGTTTAAAATAAGTATAACTTCGGGTTAAATAAATAAAATCATATTACGGGTTAGAATTATTTAGAGTCTTCTAAAATTTATTCATATTTAAAATAACAAAATAAGTCATATAATTAAATTTTAGATAAATTTCATAAAAATTTAAAATATATAATTTATAAAGAATCATAATTTTTACTACGTAAAATAAATTTTCCAACAGAAAAAATACCCGCCCTTTTTAAAGGCGGGTCAAAATCAAGTAACATGTTATAGTTCATGTTATATCTGACAATGCTATTTAATAACATGGCTGTGCATAATGCGATACATATTCTGGTCTTATTTTTGTCACTTGGTCGTTTAGCTAATTTGACCTTACTTTTATAAATAAGTGAAACGAAACAAAATAAATAATCTTCAACCTTTAATTTTGTATATACGACACATAAACGTTAAGAAACAAGAACAAGAAAATGCAAGAATGGCGACTTCAACAATATAACAAAGATCAAGGAACCAAAGGAAAATAATGAGCGACGGGGAAACTCTACATCATCCAGTTTAACCGGTTTTGGGAAGATGAAACATGATCTCCTCCTCTAGATGATGGACCATCAAAGTTAATTAAGCTTCTTATGGATCGATTGTCACTGCCGTTTTGTTGGAAATAGGAAGGATGAGAGAGGTTGTCGCTAGAATCGAGTAACAAGAATGGAGAAGTGGACGCAGTGGAAGCCATGGCTGTAGCTCCGACCGGAAGTGGGTGGTTATGTGTTCCTTCGTAGGTTGTTATCAATATCGACATGTCTTCTAAACACCTTTGCACCTTCACAAATGCAACCGCTAAAATAGCTATATACACATAGCATAAGATCATGAAATGCAGTGAAGTGATTTATATTAATGTAGTTCGTTTTTTTATCAATACTAATGTAGTTCAGATCTAGTAAAAGTGTACACTGTTTGAAAAAAGATCTAAAATGGCTCCCCTCACAATAGTATAGACTTTTTGTTTGAGCTAACAAATCAATTATATATAGGGCCTAGATAGTAAATTTTTATTTGCTTGATCAAAATTAGTTTAAAAAAATCAATGTTACTTGTTAGAAACCATCATGAAAACCATATTATTATTTTTAAAATACATGATAAATAAATAACAATAATTTCATAATTTTTTTTGAACATATGTTTTAAAATAATCTTTTTTTGATCAAAAATAATTTATCTATCATTTTTTCGTGAATAAATTGTAAAGATCGATTTTGGTTATCTTATAAATTTTATCTAAATTATAATCCTCTAGAATTTGTGGGTATGTGTATTTTTGCACTTCTCGCAGAGTCATACCTGTTTTCTAACGGGACATCCTGGAGCCACGGTGCATCGGTAATAAGCTCTTGGACATGGATTCCCTTTCGCTGTTTTCTGACCGTACTTTCTCCACTGGCATCCATCATTCATCTACACATATTTATTCATCATACACGGAAAATATTCCTAAAATTTTATGTTACCCTAACTAGTCTCCAAACTGCATGCATAATTGCATATGAGTCTATAAGAAGAGATTTTTTTTTTTAAAGATGAGATATATAGAGAAACTCACCGTTGCGGTTTCACATCTCGCTCTCACTGACACCCTGGCCTTTCTATTCCCCTGCGAAGAAGACGTTATGACACGTTGTGTGCTTATATCTTTTCCCTGAATGGTGCTGCTACTATTGCATCTTTGCGTGTTACGAGACTCAGCTTCTTTGTTCTCTCCTTGTTTCTGCTTTTTCTGTAGAGAAAGTGAAAGCCCTAATTCTCCATCTACCAAAGGCAAGGAAGCAATTCTTTCTACTCCTCTTTTCTGAGCCTTGGCTTGTGCCCCAAGGAACGTTTCAAGATCCTAAGACATCAAGTTATATATACATGTTAAATGTGAGTACTATATATGAAAGTAAAATGTATTGAAGACAAGATTCTAACAAAAAGAAGAAAAAAAAAGACAGTATTATCTTACCATTTTGTTTGTTTGATCGATAACCGGGAATTTCATCTCGAGCTGACGATAATCTTGAAGGGTTTGTTCTACAAGCTTCCTCAGCCTCGTATTCTCTTCTTTCACATGTTCCATCTCGGTCTGCATCTGCAAGAGCTGATCTCCATCCGTGAATGTTAAACATATTTGCACACAATAATATTGTTGTGATGATGTATGAATATTAGACGAATTGTAAGTACCTCTTCACGTTCTTTTTCTTCTTTTCGGGTTCTTGAACTTAAACAAGAATCTTCAGTTTCGACTTCTGTCACCATTTGTTCATCTTTGTCTTCACTAGCACCAACATCATCATCATCTTCTTCTTCTTCTTCTTCTACTTCCTTCTCACGGTTGTGTTTTGATCTTCCTTCATCTTTCTCTTTCTCAAGCTTGAGAGAAAGATCCATGCCCATTAATGGAGATGAAAATGAAACCTCTGTATTTGTTGTTAGCTTTGGGTTTTAAAGTGCTAAAGTCAAATTCCATTTTCAGATCAGAATTCCGTTTACTATTTGTATTATTCACTCTGGTACGCATCTAAAGCTACATTTGACTTTCTTTAAGTAATAAGATTATCTTGAAGATAAAACAATCCATATTAAATTAGTTAAGCGTTTATTTTGGCATTTAGACGTTAGAACAATTAAACCAGGTTACAATGGAATCATGGATAAATTAGATGAAGATTCTTTAACATTTTAAAAGCATATTTTATATTGTCAACATTTGGGCATTAGGGTCCAGGAAACTTCCGGTCCATGTGTTGTACCATGTGAAATACAGAAGACCGTCGATGTGTGCTAATTTTTCAACTTTGGTATTGATGTGTTTATAATAAGATGCGTTAGTTTTTTCAGATATAGTTCGTTAGTGTTGTAAAGATCAAGATAATAATAATAAAAGAATGGTGGGATCAAAACGTAACATATATTTTACTTTTTCGTTTCAATCCATCATTAGACATCTAAAATTCAAAGCAGTCAGAATATGTAATGTTTTTGTTTGCTTGTTTGTAACTTCGCTTTAACATGTAATGAGCTAGATTATTATATAATTCAGTCAACGAATCTTGAATTTCCTCTTGGAGGTTTATTGAAATTTCCACTTCAAATACATTTTCTGAAAGGGCAACAGTAAATAATAAAAGGTACTTGCAAAAAAAAAAAAAAAAAAAATCTTGGTGTTATGGACTTGTATTCTTGCGCAGCCCTCATGCTACCATACGCGTCCGGGTGTGGGGGATAGCCAGCGAAGATATTTTAGTTATGTTCATTGTGCAATTTCTTAAGAAAAGTCAGTTCATATTGATATCATATAACTTGATACCAAAAGACAAGTTGGTTTGATCTGTAAATAGTATAATATGCATGAGATATATACTATTCTTGTAAGCTTTGTACGTGTTGGTGCACAATTTGATGGCGAGAACGTCGGAGTATATGATGTATTTAATCAGTAAAGCCATGTCCATCTGCTAAATATTTAAAGCCGTTTGATTTTATTTAGTTGAATGTGTTAATATAACCCATCTTATATATAATATATGTGCTATCATTGTTGTGTGATTGTTTCCTGCTAACGTGAATATTTAATTAGCAACTATTAAACTCGTACGAAAAAATCCAGAACAAGATACTAGTTGCCTTGGGATCGGATCTAAAAATAGTCAACTACCATACTTTCAGTTTTTATCGTTTCCATCATATGTATATAAAGTCTTATCTCACATTCATTTAATAAACTTAAGTTTCTTATCGAGAGGTAGGCAGTAGAAACTGGTCCATAGTTCTGTTGGAAATAGAATTAAGAGCAAGTTTGATATTCATCTCTCTAGCGTCGAATCAAACTTGTGAATTTATTAACTCATTCAATAGTTATGTATTGTATTCAATATTTGTTTAATATGCTAATATAATTTGAATAGCCAGCCAACACACAGTTTTGAAATGATAAATCACTAGCTAGCCAACAGTTTTCATAACCAGAGGTTGCCCTTAAACAAATTCCTGGTTTCAAGATACTAAAATAAATTGAATACTATCTATACACAATTTTGCAATGATAAATTAACAACTGACTACATATTAAGGTTTACTACATCTTTTTAATCTAAGAACCAAATGATAATAAATAAAATCATTTATATCCCTTTACATGGAATATATACACAATATCAGAGTACCAACAAACTTTATCGACTTTGGATTGACATTTCATCATAAGTAGTTATGCGTGTGTCAAAAGATATAATATGCATGCAGTTGTTTAGCTTATATCTTACCAAAAAGGAACTTTCCAGTTACATGAAATATACTATAAAATAATTAAATAGCATATGGATAGTAAATAAATGAAAAATTTGGCAGAGGAAGCGTGGGACAAGAGAGTGATCGGCGCCGCAGCCATATCCTCCGTTGGAATTTTCTACTAATTCATTCACAAGCAAAGAAAAAGGTCAAATGAAATTTCACTTGTGTCCCCAAGTCAACTTCTAAATCAAAATCCCATCTGGGGCTTTACATTATGTCCCCCCTCCCTCTTCTTGCTGCATCCTAATGGTGTCTAACAATTCATAATTTCTTTCTGTTAACAAAGTATTATAGTTTCCAAATAAAAAGTTCGAAATACTTAGGATATAGGCAAATAGCTGTGGTAGTTCAAGTGGGAAGGCTCTATAATATGGTTTCCTCGTCTATGATTGATTCTTGTGAAAGAGAATGAATGATCCTCCATCCGAAACCATCTAAAATCTCCCCAAGAAACCTGAAGCTAATTGTTCTCTTTCTCTAAAACTTGTTCTAAAGCTGTGATTCACCATAAGAACTTACATCGTTTTGTTGCCTGTAACTCCCACTCAAATATAATCCACGGGCCAAGCCGTGTAAGACTTTTTTTTCTTTTCAGTCGCCATGTTATGCTTTGAGAGAACATGTAGAAGAATCTAAAATACACCAAATACGAGAATAATCCTGATGAGGCCCAATCGTGAAGCATAATGGGCCTTAAAGGCTTAATCACACTTACGCATTCGACAGACTTACCTCCACCACACGTGGCGTGAGGAAAGAGAAACTCCGAATCCAGAGCTAATTGGTGGAGCAGTGGTCGAAGTGCTCTCTCTCCTCTGCTTCTTCTTCTTCGTCGTCGTCCCTTTCGTTATCTGCTTCAGAAACCCTAATCTTCAATCCCTAAAGGTAAAACTCCATCTCTCTCTCTCTATCGCTTTCTACGCACTTCGTAAAATTTTAGCGATCTGGATATTCGTTTTTGCCTAGGTTTTATAGAAAAAAAACAAAATCTCGATATCGGATTCGAAATTAGAGATTGGCTTCGAATCTGAACTCTGTGTTAGTTGTAATCTGTTGATTTTCAATTAGGTCTCAACATCGAAACGAATTGAGAATATTTATTTATTTATTTATAAATAATTTCTCTTGGATCTGAGATGTGTGTGTGACATTGATTCTCTCCATGTGGATTAGACTCATAGCTAATGATTTCAATTATTTGATTTATGATTAGATCTGACTTAGTCTATATACATTGATTCTCTTTTATATTGTTATGTACTTATGTTATGTTGTTACAATCTTTTATGTGATTGTTTTTTTTTTTGCTTAATCCTTATGAGTACTTTGTACAGTTGTGATTTCTGAGATTATTATGGCCAAAGCTACAAGGAGGACAAGACGCAGGAGGGTACACTCGTCGCGGCGGATGATCAGAGCAAGACCTTACAAGTCCCAACCTTCTAATCGTCTTCTTGTGAAAAGAAACGTGTTTCCAGAAGACTGTTCTAAATGTGTAGAGAAGAGGGACAGCTGGGAGAACGTTATATGCTCGGTCTGCATGGAGTGTCCACACAACGCAGTGCTTCTCCTCTGCTCATCTCACGACAAGGGATGCCGTCCTTACATGTGCGGCACCAGCTTCCGGTACTCCAACTGCTTGGATCAGTACAAGAAAGCGTCTGCTAAGCTTGGGAACCTCACCTGCCCGCTTTGTAGAGGGCAGGTGAAAGGGTGGACGGTCGTGCAGACCGCGCGTGACCATTTGAATCTCAAGAAGAGGATATGCATGCAGGAGGAGTGTGTTTTCGCTGGGACCTTCGGGGAGCTGAGGAAACACATGAGAGTGGAGCATCCCTGTGCGAGGCCGCCGCGCGAGGTTGATCCTGAGGTGGAGCAGAACTGGAGGAGGCTTGAGATCGAGCATGACCGGGATGATGTTTTCAGCACGATCAGGTCGTTGATACCTGGCGCGACGGTGTTTGGGGATTACGTTATTGAAAGGAACGATGACGATGATGATGATGGAGGCAACGGTTCTGACTCAGACGAGGGTGGTGGTGGTGGTGATCAGTACAACGGTTCAGGGATGATGGATGCTGGGTTTGGTAGGAATTTTTTAAATGTTATCCTTATGATGCATGCTGTTGGGGCGTCGAGGAGTCAGACAAGACGCTCTGATTCTGATTCGAGCGACTTGACGACGATCAACCGTGGAACAGCAGATGAGATGACTTTCTCTGGAGAAGAGGAAGAGGAAGATAGGCAGAGCACCTCTCTGGCAAGTCGGATGAGGCGACAAGGACGGGTTCTACTAGGACGATCGGGTAGGAGACGTAGAGATAGAGAAGCTAACCAGAGACCCGGTCCCCCTCCTAGATAAGAAGAGATATCACAAGCTCAGAAAAAAAAATACTAAGTTTGGTTTTGGGTTTAAGGTAAGTTCTATGGTGTGATGGTTTAGAATGCAAATGTGGTTTCAACAAAGTTCAAGAAAGCAATTGACCTGTGAACCCTTTTTTCTGCTGAATTTGACTCAGATTTGCTCCTGGTTGTCAAAGAAGCAGGTCTGTGCTTACGCATTTTAATGTATCCTGATGTAACTTTTCTTGTCAAAGTTTTACATATGTGAATAAGCGTGGTGATTAGTGATGCTCAGTGATCACACTATTCTGCAATCATGAACAATTGGATACTCGTTTTTGTTTATAAGTTTTATATGCCCTTTTACTAAGGATCTTGATATTGGTTTTCTAATTATTAAAATAATATTAAAATTTATACTAGAATGTAACTAGCCTATACATCTTAGAGCGAGCATTGGAGACCGCCAATACTTGCGAAAAAGCTTATGATTGATTTTTTTGATTGACATAATCTTATTTTTTGTAAGTGTATCATTTATTTGGGCATGTAATGTCCATAAATAAAACGGTGGGGGCCTTGTTCTTACTATCCTTCTCTCACTTTTTATTTTACTCGTCGCTTTCGAGTTTTGTCTTTGTCCCCGTATTTAAGGCAAATTACAGAATCAATAAAGGGAGGAGGGTCGCTGTAGTTGTGAACATATTGACAAAAAAATTGAATAGAAGGGATTTGGGTTTAGAACTGAGCAAAAAGGTGCATCCATCCACTAAAAGAAGATACTGGAAATGAAAACATATTTTAAACAAATGGTCTATGAAAGAAAATGGTTTATGTAAGAAAAGAGTCTTACTTCTCCATGTTCTTGAATAACGAAATCTTATCCATTCCATTTTACAAATTACAACCAATTCATTAGACGTTTCAAATCTAGATAAAAGATCTCTAGCCGAAAGCGTCATCAAGAAGAGAGACAAAAGAAGGCCATATTATTGATTATTACTCGAAAAGAGGAAAAAACAACATTTTGGCTTTTTAAAAGTTTGAAGTAAAATAAAGCTTCTTTTATGGATGTCGGTAACTTTTTGAAAATTTTAGCATATCATTTCTCTCTTTTTGTATAGTTTAGACTTGAGCGTTATCGTTTAGCTGTGTTATAGCATTTTCAAAAGTAAAAACTACAAATATCTAAAGATTTAACTATTCAAAAATTGCTTTTAAAATATTAAATTTGAAGGTATTGAATAGTATAACTTCAAATTTATAGTATTACTATTGTTATATAATCACATGTCAAAAGATACGATTTGATAAAGTTTAGCTATAAAGCCATAAGAACTAAACAAAAGATAAATATATTCGTATTAAGATTCATAAATTGATCATATATAAAAGCATTATAAAAATAATTTTGCTGCATAATTTTATATTTTATCTATCATTTATTATTTAATGTGTGTGTTTAAATATCTTCAGCTTATTATAGTGTAATGTCTTACTAATCAATA
>NW_026619145.1:0-9551 GCF_000801105.2 Raphanus sativus | reverse complement strand
TTTTCTTCCTTCCCTTTTGTCTTTTGTTTTTCTTCGGTATCTTCTCACATTGGGCGGAAAAGTTAAACTTCGTTAGTTTCGTACACGGACGCCCAACCTCCCTCGACCTAGTAATACCGTCTCTGATCTACGCGATGGTGCTTCTGTTTAAGCTACTCTCTTCATCTACCTGACTGCAAAGTTCATCAAGTGCGCAGGATGGAACATGAGTTTGGTAGTTTCTGTCTTTAGAAGAAGAGGGAGAAGACGGTGAAGAAGGCATATATGGAAGCGATGCTCTGTCTCTTTCAGCTTGGGTATCGAAAAGGACATGAGAAGCGTGACGTCTCGATGATGTTGCTGTTCTTGGTCTTTGCTGTCGTGACGAGGATGCTGTTGAATCCGAGTTTGTTGATCGACTGAAAGTAAAGAGGATTCGGTTTTGTGGGTCTTACGAAGACGTTTTATTGATTAGTGAATGAGTTCGAACGGACTACAAGGAGGTGAAACGAAAGAAAGAAAAGGCCGGAGCTTTGCTGAAAAGCGCCGGCAAGAACACAAGGTAGATCGATTGGTTGGTAAACCCTAATCTTGCCGTCAGTGCTCTAAAGTGTATTTCGGATCCCTTTCTCTTTCCCCTTCGACCTCTTTTTATAGTTCTCGTTCCCCTGCACTTCGTTTGCCCTAGGACTCGTTCGCCCTAGAGACTTTGGGCCTGAATCCATGTTCGATGGGCTTCGCGACCAACGATGGCGTATTGAGCCACAGTAAGTCTAACCGATCGATCGGTCATCTGGTCTAATCGATCGATTTAATCAATCGAACAATCTCAAAAAGATGGGTCTTGATGTTGATGGGCCGAAAGCTGTTGTTCGATGGGCCTTGTGGAGGGATGTTAAATCCGTCTCCAACAGTAAGCCCCCCCCCCACTCCATTGGTGAGATGTGGTAAATGTCGCGCGATGGGTAGTAAGGTTCTGGTTCTGAGAATAACAGGTTCGACGCTGGTTCGTTTTTAGAGTGCGTTTCGTTCTTTTGACTTCGGTGACTAACCATTTACAAAGGAGTGGCCGATCGGCGTTTGGAGTTCAGGGCGATCGATCAGTCGGTCGTGCGGCAGGACGTCGTGTGCTGGAGTCGATCGATCGATCCCATCCCATAGAAAACGGCCGTCGTATCTGGTTCCCGGTGACCGATCGGTCTTCTTGTCGTGCGGAGGTGCGTGCTGACCGATCGATAGTTGTTGCGGCGCTTGTTAAACTTTGATCGGTCGTCTTTGGTTTTCTTTTCGAACGAGCTGCCTTCGTGCGTCGATCGATCCGCCAGATCGGTGTTCGGAGTTCAGGGCGATCGATCAGTCCCATCCCATAGAAAACGGCCGTCGTATCTGGTTCCCGGTGACCGATCGGTCTTCTCGTCGTGCGGAGGTGCGTGCTGACCGATCGATAGTTGTTGCGGCGCTTGTTAAACTTCGATCGGTCGTCTTTGGTTTTCTTTTCGAACGAGCTGCCTTCGTGCGTTGATCGATCCGCTATTCGCCCAACCAAAGAACGGTCTAACCGGTTTCACATTGGGATTGAGAGAGATGATTCCGGTTCGACGTCTGAATTTAAATATCCAATCGCTGTAAACCGATCTAAACCGGGTTTCTTCATTTGTCCGTCGGACAAAATGGTTGATCCACTCTCGGGGCGCAGGTCTTTTACTATAAATAGGGGAGCTCTTGTTTTTTTTTTCTTTTTTTTCTTCACTTTCCCCCTCCCTTTCTCTTTCTCCTCTTCTTTTTCTTTCCTTTTCGCCCTAGGGCTCCTCGCGGCGATCGCCCCCTTCTTGCTCCTTCTTCGATTTTTTTTTTTTTTTTTTTGTCTTCGGGCGTTCGCACTAGCTCGAAATCGATCGGTGTGTGGGCGATGGTATCGGATCGATCGGAATCATCCGAGTCCGAGAGAGATGGGGAGGTTCAGATCGACGAGAGGGACCATCCTTGTGATCCCAAGCCATCGATCGGCGTTGAGATCCGAGGCTTCGATCGGATCCTTGGCGCTGAGGATTTCGCCCAAGGTGGTGGGAGCGGAGTCTGTTCGTCGGTCGACGGTCTCGTATCCGGCGGGAAGGTTGGGAGAGCTGCTGTGAGGATGGAGATTGGAGGAAACGAGTCCGTTGCGAGTTACGGGATCTCAGGTAGAGATATCGGCGGTCGTTCGAGCGCTTCTAATGAAAAGATTTGTCGATTGACTCCATTCGTTTGCAGTGGTCTTGAAGGAGCGATCGCACAGCTCCGTGATTTGTCCCCGGAGTTGGCTCGGCCATCGGTGGTGGAGGGACAGGTCTGGGATGACGTTCGGCCGACCGAATCAACTTTCAAGAGTGTGTCTTCACTGTTGAGAGAATGTCGAGCGCGTGGTGTTGAGTTTATCATCCCGCAGCCCGACCAGCGTCCTTGGGCTCCACCAATGGGTTATTGTTGCGTTTATGAGTCGTTCTTCCAGAAAGATTAGAAGCTGTGGTTCCCGATCCCACGCTTGGTCACTTCTTACTGCGCGCGCCGGGATATAGCTTTAACTCAGCTGATGGTTGGGATCGTGAGGATCGCTGTCGCACTGATGGTAATGGCTGCAGAGATCGATGTGTCGATGTCTGTCCGTATTTTCGAAGAGTTGACGCAGCCACAACCGAAACCGCACGGTTTTCTATCGATGCAGATGCGCACCGGGGTTAACGTCTTGACTGGTCATCCTGGGACGAAGTCTTGGCAACGCTCGTATTTTTATGTCAGAGCTAACGGTGCTGCCTTTGAAGTTCCTCCAACCGAAAGCTCTCGTGTTTTGTGGAATCCCAAAATTGGTAATAAGTTGATACTGAGATATTGAAGTCTCGGTATGAGTTCTAACTTTGTATCTTTCTTGATTTTGCAGTTGCTCACCCGAACATCGCCAGTCCTCAGGATGATTTCTGGAACGATCTTCTAAAGGTCATGGTGCTTGAGGAGCAAGAATGGGCGAGCTTCGATCGTCAAAGGGTCGATCGCCAGCGCGAACGTATCGCAAGAGGTTCGTTTCCGTTGCTTCACACAATTACTTTATTTCTGTTTCTCTGTCTCCGACGCTGACTGTCTTTGCTCTTCTTTTTTTTTTTTTTATTAGCTGATTGGTCGATGGACGTTCCGTGCTTGGTAGGACCCGGAAAAAGGCTAAAGCTTCCACTTATGGGGAAGGCTCCGAAAGCGTGCCCAAGTTACGGTGAGATTCTTCGCGCCCAATTGAGGGGGAAGAGCTTTGGTTCTACGTCTGTGCCCGAGAAGAAGGAAGCTGAGCTTCAGGGGTCGCTGGTAGGAGTGACGACGACTGTTTCTACCGATCCGCTGGTCGAGGGTGCAAACGACGGGCAGAGTACTCCATCGAGCTCGTCCGCCCAGTGTCCCTTCTTGAGATCGAGGCGTTTCTTAATTCCCGCGATGATCGTCTTGTTGGTGGCTTCTGCTTGGCCGTTGCTTTGTGGATTTCTGGGCGTTGATGTGTTCAAGCGAATCCCCCATCGTTCCAAAAAGCCACGAAAGTCTCCTGAGATGAACTGAGAACCGTTGTCGGTGACGATTTCGTAGGGAAGACCATGCCGACAGATGATGTTCTTCCACACGAAGTTTTGCACTTCTTTATCGGTGATGTTGACGAGCGCCTTCGCTTCTACCCACTTGGTGAAATAATCCGTCATGATTAGGATGTATTTTCGTTGTCTGGAGCTTGGCATCGGTCCGACAAGATCCATCGCCCAACGCATGAACGGGTATGGAGCTGTAGAGGTTTGCAGCAGTTCGGTCGGACAGTGTATGTCTGATGCGTGTCGTTGGCACTTATCACACCGACGTGCGTAATTGTCGCAGTCGGCGATCATTGTCGGCAAGTAGAATCCATCTTTCTTAACTTTAAGAGCTAAAGAACGGCCGCCTGAATGGTTTCCAGCTCCTCCTTCGTGAGTTTCTGCCATCGCCAATGCTGCCTCCTCTGTATTAAGACATGTGAGAAGAACTTTGGCGGAAGTCCATCGATGTAACCGCCCGTCAATGAGAACGTAGTTCGCACACTTAGCTTTCAAACGGCGGGCTTCCCACTTGTTTTCCGGGACCTCTCCGTTGGATAGATATCGAATGAATGGGATTCGCCAGTCAGGAGGTGAATCATCAGGTTGATCGATCGACTCACTGGTATCCATGGCGGTTGGTGCATCGATCGCTGCTACATGTTCGTCCGCGTCATGAGATAATGTGATGCTTGGTTTGTCGATGTGTTGGATCGGTATAGTCCGCTTGACTTGATCAGCTGGGCTGCTTCCGAGCGCTGCTAGCGCGTCTGCGCAAACGTTTTCACCACGGGGAATTCTCGTAAGTTTGAAAGACTCGAACTCCCTGGTGAGGTCTTGGACGACTTTGAGGTAAGCGTCCATTCGTTCGTTCTTGGCGTCGTAGTCGCCACTAAACTGATTCGCGACCAACTGAGAGTCACAGTACGCATGAATGCGTTTCGCTTGGACAGCTCGTGCTAAACGTAGACCGGCGATTTGAGCTTCGTACTCAGCTTCATTGTTGGATGCTTTGAAGCCGAGTCGGAAAGATTGCCGAAGCAGTTCTCCGGTTGGAGATTGGAGATGGACGCCAACCCCGGAGCCTTTGATGGAAGACGATCCGTCGACATGCAAGATCCAGTCGTCGCTCGGTAGCTTGAGGTCTTGCTCAAGTTCAGGTGTTAACTCGATGAGGAAATCGGCTAGAACTTGTGATTTGGCGGCTGGTCTGTTTTGGAACGTAACATCGTATTCGCTGAGTTCAATAGCCCACTTCGAGAGTCTGCCAGAGTGGTTGGCATTCTGCATGATGGTTCGTAGCGGGAAGTTGGTGAGGACGACGATCGAATGAGACTGGAAGTATGGCCTCAACTTGCGTGTTGAAGTTCTGACAGCGAATGCCATTTTTTCGAGCGTCGAATAACGTGTTTCGGCGTCGGTCATGCGTTGGCTGATATAGAATATCGGTCGTTGCTCCCCCCGATCTTCTTTGACGAGTACGCTACTAACGGCCGCATTGGATACTGCGATGTAAAGGTATAGCGTGTCACCTTTATCTGGCTTTGCTAGTACCGGTGGTGTTGTGAGATAGCGTTTGAGCTGATCGAACGCTTCCTCACAACGCTCGTCCCAGATGAATTTCTTGTTGCCGCGCAGCAGATCGTAAAACGGAAGGCACTTATCGGTTGATCGGGAGATAAACCGGTTGAGTGCTGCAATGCGACCGGTCAATCGTTGCACCTCACGGCTGTTCTTGGGACTGGGGATATCAAGGATGGCGGATATCTGCTTTGGGTTTGCTTCGATTCCCCTTTGAGTGACTATGTAACCTAAGAATTCGCCGGACGTGACTCCGAATGTGCACTTCGCTGGGTTGAGTTTCATACCGTACTCGTTCAAGATGAGGAAACAGTCTTTGAGGTGATCGATATGATCGGCTGCCTTCGGTGATTTGACCAACATGTCATCAATGTAGACCTCCATTGTGACTCCCAAACGATCGGCAAACATCCTGTTGACGAGACGCTGATATGTCGCACCAGCATTCTTCAGGCCGAATGGCATTACCTTGTAGCAATATATACCGCGGTCAGTGATGAAGGCCGTCTTCTCTCGATCATCTGGATGCATCATTATCTGGTTATAACCAGAGAACGCATCCATAAATGTCAACAACTCGTTTCCAGATGTTGATTCGACGAGGCGATCGATGTGAGGGAGAGGGAAGCTGTCTTTCGGACAAGCTTTGTTCAGGTCAGTGAAATCGACGCAGACCCTCCATTTGCCATTCTTTTTCTTGACGACTGGATTTGCCAGCCATTCGGGATATTTCACTTCGGTGATCGATCCTGCCCCTAACAATCGCTCGACTTCCTCATTAACGGCTTTCGATCGGTCGGGTCCGAGTTTGCGCCGCTTTTGACGAATCGGTTTGAAAGTGGGATCGACGTTGAGCTCGTGCGTCGTGATGGTATGGTCGATCCCTTTCATGTCGGCTGTTGACCAAGCAAAGGTGGAGACGTTATCTTTGAGAAATGAGATGAGCTTGTCTTTCATCTCGTCGGGAAGGTAGGCTCCAATGTGGACGGTTTTGGCTTTGTCAGTATCGTCGATGACTATCTCGAGAATTTCGTCCCTCAAGGGATAGATCTTCTGGATTGGTTTTGCGACTGTGTTAACGTGAGAAGTCGCCTTCTGATGTTTCACGTCGACGACGAGTAGGTCACGAGCCGCTGCTTGATCGCCACGAAGGGTGATAATTCGTCCATCGTTACCGGGAAATTTGATGCACTGGTGATAAGTAGAAGGAATGGCTTTCATGGAATGGAGCCAGGGCGTGCCAAGGATAGCGTTATAAGGAGCGCGAACGTCAATGACTGAGAACTTGACATTTCTTGCAACGCCTTCAGCGTATACGCGCAGGCGTATAGTTCCAAGCATAGTCTCGGACGATCCGTTAAATCCCGTTAGTGTTCGCACTGAAGGCTTCATTTCGTTGAGGCTCACTCCCATTTTGACAAGCGTGCTCTTGAAGATGAGATCGACTGAACTGCCAGTATCTATCAAGACTTTGGTTACAGTGCAGTCGCTGATTCCGATGTCGATGAGGAGTGAATCATTGTGAGGCATATGGATGCCCACGGTATCTTCGGCTGAAAAAGTAATTTGGGGGCTAGTCTTTGGGGTGGCGGGCCAGCGTTTGGCGGTGATTGCCTTCCGACGAAATTCTTTCACCGATCGGACGGACTCATTGCAGGGAGGGGACCCTCCTATGATAACGTTCAATCGATGCGATTGCTCGTGAAGCTCCATCGATGGTGTCACCGTTCGTTCGGCCCGGAGAGAATTGAGCCGAGTGCGCAAATCGTGAGGTTTGTGTTGATAGAGATGACTGGCTCTGGTTCGGCTGTGGAACGATCAGTCTTGTTCCGCTTGAGTTTTTCGCGAAGGTCTGAGAACTTCGAGTTAAGCTTGGCGCGGAGATCGATCGTTTCTCCCTCGTCGAACTGACCGCTCGACCTCTTCAGTTTGTCTTGGCGAAAAAGGTGCTCCTTTCGCTTGGAATTCAGCACGTGCCGAGCGTCGGATGCATTGAGCTTCCTCGCCGAATCGTCACCTCGCTTTTCTTCAGCGTCGATTTCCATAAGAGTACTATCGGTGGATGCGAGGCTGTCGATCGGTTGAACCGTTCTCGGAGTGAGCGAATGTCGCAGGTCTGGTTTCAGTATATCCGTCGTTGAAGGAGTTAGGGACGGCGTCGGTCGGATCGTGAAGATCTTCCGGCGAGATTTCGGTTTATCTTCGTCGGAAGTAGAGTCATCGTCTTGTTGCGATTCGTCGGCGTCATCGTTCGGGGAAGAATCCTCTGTCTTCTTCCCTTGGGACTTTTTCTTTTTGTCCCTGCTTTTACTCTAGCTCTTGTTGTTTTTTGCTGTCTTCTGCTTGGAGGGATCGGACTTCGCGCGACTTTCGCTGGTAGATGCAAGCCAGGCCTCATAGAGATGCCTGCACTCCTTAGTATCATGACCTTTCATTTCATGATATTCGCAGTACTTGCTCAAATCTCTGACGGAAGAGCTCTTCGGATTGGCGGAGGAGGAACTTCGAGGCTGTTGCGTTTTGTTTTCGGTGTCACGCTCCCATACGTTCCATCCCGGTTCCCGTACGGCGGCCGGTGTGCCCGATTGGTCGCTCTCTCCGACTGCAGAAATGATCCCCTTTCTCCTGTCGTTTTTGTTGTAGGGTGCGTGCTGTCGCGGTTCGTGGGCATCCGTCGTCTTGGCCACTGCTTGCTTCAGAGCTTGCTGCTTGGCGCTGAAAGCTCGTTTGTCTTCCTCTAGCCTGATGAAGTTTTTTGAGTTGTGCAGGGCGTCTTCGATGGTGATATCTGGATGCTCGTAGAGGTAGTCCCTGAACCTGGAGTTGATCCATAGGGAGTTGGTTAGGGCTTCGACGGCTGTTTGATCCGGTACGGGAACTTTGGACAGTGCTTCTTTGAACTTCTCCAAGAAATCCTTGAGGCTGTCGGTTGACGATTGAGATAGTTTCCACAAATCAGCCATCGATGTGCCTTGACGCGTCCACATGATATAGTTCTTGAGGAAAGACGCGGATAGATCGTGAAAACTGTCGATCGAATGCTCCTTCAGGTGGGAGAACCAGCTGAGGGCCGGTCCGGACAGACTCTCGACAAAAAGTTGGCAGAGACCAGCGTTTCTCTCTTCGTCAGAGAAATGGTTCCGACCCATAGCTATGTTAAAAGCTGTCATGTGATCGGTGGGATCTGTGACACCGGTGTACGGGGGGATGCGAAGCTTTTCCGCCTTCTTGATTTTGACGTTTGTTATTCGCTTGGTGAAAGGGTTCCGCTGGGTGGAGGCGAGAACGCGTTCGATCTCTGGAGCCGACGTCTTGACGTGGTAGATCTTGGAGTGGATATCCCTTAAGGAGAGTTGCAAGTCGGCGATCTGACGGCTTGTAAGAGAGTCGGAGCCGTCAGTCGGTTGCGTGGTGTCGACGTGCGTCGGAAGTGCGTCGTCGGTTGGTTCATCAGGGTTAGGGTTAGGGTTCGTGGTGGCGAACAACCGTCGTCTGGCGGTTTCTGCTTCGTTACCTTCGCCATCTAGGGTTCCGAAAGCGGCGGCGAGTGCAGCGAGACGTTCGTTCGTAGCTTTGTTTGTTTCCTCTTGTTGAACGAAGCGTGCCATGATGGCCTGCAGCATCTCGGGAACGGACGGCGTTGCGGCGACCGGCGTATCGGCGGCGGCTCCCCCTTCTAACGCCATGGGTGTGTTTTCAGAGCTCATACTAACCTTGCAAACGTTCCTTTGTAAGCCCCACGGTGGGCGCCAACTGTTGAATCCGAGTTTGTTGATCGACTGAAAGTAAAGAGGATTCGGTTTTGTGGGTCTTACGAAGACGTTTTATTGATTAGTGAATGAGTTCGAACGGACTACAAGGAGGTGAAACGAAAGAAAGAAAAGGCCGGAGCTTTGCTGAAAGCGCCGGCAAGAACACAAGGTAGATCGATTGGTTGGTAAACCCTAATCTTGCCGTCAGTGCTCTAAAGTGTATTTCGGATCCCTTTCTCTTTCCCCTTCGACCTCCTTTTATAGTTCTCGTTCCTCTGCACTTCGTTTGCCCTAGGACTCGTTCGCCCTAGAGACTTTGGGCCTGAATTTGTGTTCGTGGGCTTCCTAGCCAAGCGATGGCGTATTGAGCCTAAATGAGCTTAACCGGTCGATCGGTCGTCCGGTTCGAGCGATCGATCAAACCAATCTCAAAAGAGGGATTTTTATGTTGATGGGCCGAAAGCTGTTGTTCGATGGGCCTTGTAGAGGGATGTTAAATTCATCTCCAACACATATGTCCGAACAGGCTTTATACTCCAAATGCAGTGGATAAGTTCACTCACAACGGTGGACGGTGTGTTGCACACTAGTCTCTATGTGGGTCTGATTTGTGTTGGGAATGTGGTTAAATTGGTTGGCTTGTGTTGTACGTTACCATGATTGT
>NW_026619144.1:0-9561 GCF_000801105.2 Raphanus sativus | reverse complement strand
CCAATTCTTCTCAGCATAAAAGCCTTTGCCCTCCATAAACTTGACATCTCTGGACACAAGCACTTTTCTTGTTTCGGATTGTAGCACTTGTATCCCTTCTGTGTAGATGAGTATCCAATAAAAATGCACTTCTTGCTTTTAGCTTCCAGCTTATTTCCTTAGCTCTTCCTGGGTACCAGCCACAAAGCAGGCGCATCCAAACACTTCTGAGATGATGGATGTGATGGTCAGGTCTTGTTCAGCACTTCATAAGGTGAAATATCTTTCAACACCTTGGTGGGAATCCTGTTGATTAGTTAGCATGCTGTCACCACAGCATCACTACAGAATCTCTTAGGAACATTTGCATGAAAATCATTGATCTTGCACACCCATCAGATGCCTGTTCTTTCTCTCAGCTACCCATTCTGCTGGGGAGTATAAGGGGCAGCTTGTTTGATGAACTATGCCATGTTTTTGCCAAGTGATTCTTGAAGCATTGCTTGTATATTCACCTCCATTGTCTGATCTTAGTACCTTCACATTAGCTTTAAAGTGGTTAGCAACATAAGATTGGAAGTTTCATAAAAGCTTCTAACACACGATCCTTAGATGGAAGCAATGTTAATCCAAGTATATTTTGGATTTCTCATCTATAAAGGTGACAAAATACTTGTGATTATCTCTAGATAGACATGGAGAGTCCAAACATCAGAATGAATTAAATCAAAACATTTTTCATATTGTCACTGATGTTGGAAAAACAGATTTGCAATGCTTTCCTAAGATGCATGCTTCACATCCTAGATGATCAAATGAAATATTAGGCATCATAAGTTCTAGTGCTCGTGAGTGTGGGTGACCTAATCTAGCATGCCAAGTAGTGCTATCACAATGAATTTAGTACTGGTCATGCAAAGAGGAGTAGATGAAGAAGGATAAGAAAGCTTAGTCTTTTGGAGATGGTATAAATTTCCTATGCTGCTTCCTCTCCAATCACCTTTCCTGTCTTAAGATCCTGAAACTCAACCTCATTTGGTCTAAACACCACCTGACAATTCAAGTCAACCGTGGCCTTTTTCACAGAGAGAGGTTAGTAGCAAAGCTAGGCATATAGAGGCAGTGGAATCTTTATCAAATAACTTGAGATTTCCTATTCCTTCTATCTTTACCATATCTCCATTAGCTATTTTTACATTCCTAAGGCAGGCCTAATATCACTAATTAGATTCCTATCACTAATCATATGATGACTAGCTCCTGAATCTATTATGAATAGGCTTAGGCGACAAGGGAATGTGTACCAGACTGCTTTGCGGAGATAATGGCTTTTGCTGCTTGGATCAGTGGCTCAATATCACTTAATTTGATTGGGCCATCCTTGATCATTGCAAACTGATCACTGGTGAAGGCTGAGTACAATAGATAAACCTTTCACAGCTTGCTGCTCCATGACTTTACTGGAGTCAGTCATGCTTGACTTGATCTTCTCATGTCTCTGCCTCTTCTTGATCTTGAAATATTTTCTTAGCTTCTTTTTATGTCTCTTCTGATCACGCATACTCCTTTCAGGAACAGCTTCCTCCCTTTCCTCTTTGAAGAGATAGTGTGCTCATGTTCCTTTGGATCAGGCCGCACACATCATCAAGGCTTGTAAGCTCTCTCCTCTTAGGATATGCTTGATTAGAGAGTTGTAGCGTGGATTCAGGACAAGGAGCAGACTAAGATTCTGTCTTGCTCTTGTCTTTCTCTTAGAACTTCAGGAATCTACTGAGCTTGTCTCAATGTATCAAGTTCTTCCCATAAGTTTCTGAAACACGCCAAAGAATTGAGTAAACTCCATCTCCTCTTGGCCTCAGGTTGTTGATGAGCTGCTTGACCTCAAAGACCCGGCTCAGGTTAGAGTTGCTTCCATATACTTTCTTGTAGACTCTCCCACAATTCCTTGGCGCTTGCACAGTGTGAGTGAGCATCCAGGATTGATGCTGAGAGAGAGAGTTCTGAATGATCTCAAGTGTTAACAGGTCTTCTTGACCCCCACTTGTCTTCATTCTTCAGACCATTCGCCTGACTATCCTCTTGGGTCATCTTCTCTGAAGCTTCAGCCTTCATGATATGGCTGTCCCAAAGTCCATGACCTCCCAAGGTAACTCTGGCCATTCTAGACCATACCAAGTAGTTAGACTCCTCTAGTGTTACAGGAATCAAGCTTCTTCTTTCTATTTCCATGGTTCAATTTCTTTTACCCACTGGATAATAGACTTGGAGGAAGAAATGTAAGAAACTCTCAAGAATAGTTTCAAGAACTCTCAAGAACAGTTTCAAGAAACTTTGCTATTTTTTGGTAATTTCTGGAAATAGGATGAAGAACACCTCAAGAACAAGATGAACTTTGCCAAAAATAGAAATAAACACAGAGAATGCGAAGAGATTTAGGTTTCAAGAGCTTGTTGCTCTGATACCATGTTAGAATTGAGAGAGTATTGGGAGATTAAGTGAGATTAAGTGAAGAATGACAAAGATAAACACAAGAATAGGTTTCTGGATAGATTGAAGAATAGAAGAGAGAGAGTTGACGAGTTTTGAGAGAGAGTAACCAGAATAGGAGTTCTTTTCTCCTTAATCTCATTAATCATCTTGCACATTACATATATAGAGAAACCAGAGGAGAGAAGAGACAATGACACAATAATAAACAAAGGATTACATTATTTTAATCTGTCTGAAAGTGGACAGAACCTAACAGCTCTCTTCTCCTCATTTTGAACATGTGACTCTTCTCAGTTTTGAATCCAAACCTTACCAACTTCTCTCCAACGGTCATATTGGTGTCTGGATACTTTCTGGACGAGCTCAGCAGTTCCCTGCCTCTCAAGGCAAGTTAGGGCAGAGTTGGTTACTTGTGATCCAAGACTGTGTCTTCTCTCTCAAGTAACCGCCAGCATATGATTTTCTCTTTGTTTCTCTTGTCAATGCATATTCTTCTCTTGGTTCTTCATCTCAATAATATGGCAATATCTTCATGATGCTTATCAAACCAGGATGAACCACGATCTAAGAAGCTTTATTTGGAACCACTAATCAGTGGAGAATAACCAGAAGTTGAATAAGTCTCATAGGAGTTGTGATTAAGAAGATATCCCACTTTCTATCCAGATGATTCCAGATTGCCTGTTCGGACATATGGCAATATCTTCATGATTCTTATCAAACCATGATGAACCACGATCTAAGAAGCTTTATTTGGAACCACTAATCAGTGGAGAATAACCAGGAAGTTGAATAAATCTCATAAGTGTTGTTGAGCAAGAAGATATCCCCACCTCTATTCCAGATGATTCCAGATTAGCCTGTTCGGACATATGGCAATATCTTCATGATTCTTATCAAACCAGGATGAAACCACGATCTAAGAAGCTTTATTTGGAACCGCTAATCAGTGGAGAATAACCAGGAAGTTGAATAAATCTCACAAGGAGTTGTGAGTAAGAAGATATCCCACCTTCTATCCAGATGATTCCAGATTAGCCTGTTCGGACATATGGCAATATCTTCATGATTCTTATCAAACCAGGATGAACCCACGATCTAAGAAGCTTTATTTGAACCACTAATCAGTAGAGAATAACCAGGAAGTTGAATAAATTTAATAAGTGTTGTGAGCAAGAAGATACCCCACCTTCTATCCAGATGATTCCATATTAGCATGTTCGGACATATGCCATTATCTTCATGATTCTTATCAAACCAGGATGAACCACGATCTAAGAAGCTTTATTGGAACCACTAATCAGTGGAGAATAACCAGGAAGTTGAATAAATCTCACAGGAGTTGTTAGTAAGAAGATATCCCACTTTATATCCAGATGATTCCAGAATTAGCATGTTCGAACATATGGCAATATCTTCATGATTCTTATCAAACCAGGATGAACCACGATCTAAGAAGCTTTATTTGGAACCACTAATCAGTGGAGAATAACCAGGAAGTTGAATAAATCTCATAGGAGTTGTGAGTAAGAAGATATCCCACTTTCTATCCAGATGATTCCAGATTAGCCTGTTCGGACATATGGCAATATCTTCATGATTCTTATCAAACTAGGATGAACCGCGATCTAAGAAGCTTTATTTGGAACCACTAATTAGTGGAGAATAACCAGGAAGTTGAATAAATCTCATAGGAGTTGTGAGTAAGAAGATATCCCACTTTCTATCCAGATGATTCCAGATTAGCATGTTCGAACATATGGCAATATCTTCATGATTCTTATCAAACCAGGATGAACCACGATCTAAGAAGCTTTATTTGGAACCACTAATCAGTGGAGAATAACCAGGAAGTTGAATAAATCTCATAGTAGTTGTGAGTAAGAAGATATCCCACTTTCTATCCAGATGATTCCATATTAGCCTGTTCGGACATATGCAATATCTTCATGATTCTTATCAAACCAGGATGAACCGCGATCTAAGAAGCTTTATTTGGAACCACTAATTAGTGGAGAATAACCAGGAAGTTGAATAAAATCTCATAGGAGTTGTGAGTAAGAAGATATTCCACTTTCTATCCAGATGATTCCAGATTAGCCTGTTCGGACATATGGCAATATCTTCATGGTTCTTATCAAACCAGGATGAACCACGATCTAAGAAGCTTTATTTGGAACCCACTAATCAGTGGAGAATAACCAGGAAGTTGAATAAATCTCATAGGAGTTGTGAGCAAGAAGATATCCCACTTTCTATCCAGATGATTCCAGATTAGCCTGTTCGGACATATGGCAATATCTTCATGATTCTTATCAAACCAGGATGAACCACGATCTAAGAAGCTTTATTTGGAACCGCTAATCAGTGGAGAATAACCAGGAAGTTGAATAATCTCATAGGAGTTGTGAGTAAGAAGATATCCCACTTTCTATCCAGATGATTCCAGATTAGCCTGTTCGGACATATGGCCAATATCTTCATGATTTTCTTATCAAACCAGGATGAACCACGATCTAAAGAAGCTTTATTTGGAACCATAATCAGTGGAGAATAACCAGGAAGTTGAATAAGTCTCATAGGAGTTGTGAGTAAGAAGATATCCCACTTTCTATCCAGATGATTCCAGATTAGCATGTTCGGACATATGGCAATATCTTCATGATTCTTATCAAACCAGGATGAACCACGATCTAAGAAGCTTTATTTGGAACCACTAATCAGTGTTGAATAAACCAGGAAGTTGAATAAATCTCATAGGAGTTGTGATTAAGAAGATATCCCACTTTCTATCCAGATGATTCCAGATCAGCCTGTTCGAACACATGGCAAATTCTTCATGATTCTTATCAAACAGGGGATGAACCACGATCTAAGAAGCTTTATTTGGAACCACTAATCAGTGGAGAATAACCAGGAAGTTGAATAAATCTCATAGGAGTTGTGAGTAAGAAGTATCCCACTTTCTATCCAGATGATTCCAGATTAGCCTGTTCGGACATATGGCAATATCTTCATGATTCTTATCAAACCAGGATGAACCACGATCTAAGAAGCTTTATTTGGAACCACTAATCAGTGGAGAATAACCAGGAAGTTGAATAAGTCTCATAGGAGTTGTGATTAAGAAGATATCCCACTTTCTATCCAGATGATTCCAGATTAGCCTGTTCGGACATATGGCAATATCTTCATGATTCTTATCAAACTAGGATGAACCACGATCTAAGAAGCTTTATTTGGAACCACTAATCAGTGGAGAATAACCAGGAAGTTGAATAAATCTCATAGGTGTTGTGAGCAAGAAGATATCCCACCTTCTATCCAGATGATTCCAGATTAGCCTTTTCGGACATATGCCATTATCTTCATGATTCTTATCAAACCAGGATGAACCACGATCTAAGAAGCTTTATTGGAACCACAATCAGTGGAGAATAACCAGGAAGTTGAATAAATCACATAGGAGTTGTGAGTAAGAAGATATCCCACTTTTTATCCAGATGATTCCAGATTAGCCTGTTCGGACATATGGCAATTATCTTCATGATTCTTATCAAACCAGGATGAACCACGATCTAAGAAGCTTTATTTGGAACCACTAATCAGTGGAGAATAACCAGGAAGTTGAATAAATCTCATAGGAGTTGTGAGTAAGAAGATATCCCATTTTCTATCCAGATGATTCCAGATTAGCCTGTTCGGACATATGGCAATATCTTCATGATTCTTATCAAACCAGGATGAAACCACGATCTAAGAAGCTTTATTTGGAACCACTAATCAGTGGAGAATAACCAGGAAGTTGAATAAATCTCATAAGGTGTTGTGAGCAAGAAGATATCCCACCTTCTATCCAGATGATTCCAGATTAGCTTGTTCGGACATATGCCATTATCTTCATGATTCTTATCAAACCAGGATGAACCACGATCTAAGAAGCTTTATTTGGAACCACTAATCAGTGGAGAATAACCAGGAAGTTGAATAAATCTCATAGTAGTTGTTAGTAAGAAGATATTCCACTTTCTATCCAGATGATTCCAGATTAGCCTGTTCGGACATATGGCAATATCTTCATGATTCTTATCAAACCATGATGAACCACGATCTAAGAAACTTTATTGGAACCACTAATCTGTGGAGAATAACCAGGAAGTTGAATAAATCTCATAGGAGTTGTTATTAAGAAGATATCCCACTTTCTATCCAGATGATTCCATATTAGCCATTTTCTGACATATGGCAATATCTTCATGATTCTTATCAAACCAGGATGAACCAACTATATAAGAAGCTTGATTAGGAACCAGTAATCAGTGAGATAAACCAGGAAGTTGAATAAATCTCATAGGAGTTGTGAGTAAGAAGATATCCCACTTTCTATCTAGATGATTCCAGATTAGCCTGTTCGGACATATGCCATTATCTTCATGATTCTTATCAAACCAGGATGAACCACGATCTAAGAAGCTTTATTTGGAACCACTAATCAGTGGAGAATAACCAGGAAGTCGAATAAATCTCATAAGTGTTGTGAGTAAGAAGATATCCACCTTCTATCCAGATGATTCCGATTAGCCTGTTCGGACATATGCCATTATCTTCATGATTCTTATCAAACCAGGATGAACCAATATATAAGAAGCATGATTGGGAACCACTAATCAGTGGAGAATAACCAGGAAGTTGAATAAATCTCACAGAGTTGTGAGTAAGAAGATATCCCACTTTTATCCAGATGATTTCCAGATTAGCCTGTTCGGACATATGGCAATATCTATTGAAATAAAGACATAAATAATAAGATGAGAAGGAGAGGAGGATCAGGCGACCTAAAGAAGAGACTGATCTGATCTACATTGCCTGAAAGAAACAAGTATGTCCAAGACTTGAATCTCAAGGTACCAAGGCTCAACCTAGCTTTCCTTAGAAGACAGGCAAGTTTAATAAACTCGCCAATATCACTCAAGGAAGCAGGGAGCCGTTTGGAGATATTATGCAGCAAAGAGGATTAAAATAAAACAAGTCACATGATCTACTTAAGGCTCATGGCCGTTTAGGTCAGGTCACTTTCAGTGATCAGAAGCTGCTTTGTTTATTCTTATTCATTTGTCCTTATTCATCTTGCCAGTGTCTTTAAATATGTATTGTATGCAAACTGAATAAATAAGGAAAACAAATCCTTCTTTACTCTCTCTTTACTTTGCAACATCACTCTCTCTCTATCTCTCACGATCTCATCTCTCTCTCACTTGTTCTTTCACTTGTTCATCATTTGTTTCTTATTATTTCTAACATGGTATCAGAGCTTCTTAGCTCCTGAGTACCCAAACCAATTCCGCAAACACTCTGATTTCTTTTTACATTTTTCTCTCTGTTTTACTTCACAAATTTTCTCTTCAGATTTCTTTTATCCAGTGGATAATAAATCTGAGTTCTTGAGTGTTCTTGAGTGTTCTTGAGATTTTCTTTAAAAATTCTTGGCTGTGCTCACTCTATTCTGTCTCTATTTCTTTCTTTTGAGTGTTTATCTTGTCTCTAAACTTGAGTTCTCTCAGTTCCAGAGTTGTTCACCTCAAAACCAGCCTTGAAAATTCAAAAATTTCTTGGCGCCTAACTAGAAGAATGGAGGAGACTTACAACACTGTGCGCATCCCAGTTACACTCAAGGGGACCAGGAAACTACATTACATGGTCTAGGATGACCATGACAGCCCTTGGAGGAAGAGACTTTGGCAGCATGTGACTTCAAGCTCAGCTCCAAAGAAAATCACCCAAGGAGAAGATGGCAAGGATATTGTAGTGATAGATGAAGGCAAATGGGCTCAGGAAGATCTCATGGTGCTGTCTATCTTGCATAGCTCTCTTGATGGTCCACTCATGGACACCTACTGTCACTGCACAACACCAAAACAGTTGTGGGACACTTTGCAAAAAGGTTTATGGCAACACTTCAAACCTCACAAGAATTTATGAAGTGAAGAGAGCCATTAACAACTTGCAGCAAGAAGAAGAGGGACTTCACCAAAACATCTTGGGGAAGTAACAGCCAGCTATGGTCTGAGTTGGAGATGCTAAGACCAAGCACCAATGACCCTGAAGCTCTTGAGATCGCAGTGAGCAAGACAAAGTCTTTGGACTACTTCTCACACTCAGTCCAAGCTTCACTGATGTGGTTAGGCATATACTAAGGGACAAGGAGCTTCCAAGCTATGATGAAGTGTGTGCTCAACTACAAAAGGAGATAGGCTCAGATGGACTATTTGGTGTTGGAAAGGAGACTTGTCTATGGCACACCAAGTCTGAGAAGGTGGAAAGTGCTTCAGCCAACAAAGCTCACTTCAAGCCAAGAGGAGGAGGAGACAAGTCAGTAACTTGTGAGCATTGCAAGTATAAAGGACACTCCAAGACCAACTGCTGGATCCTCCATCCTCATCTCAGGCCAGCTTTCAGAACAAGTACAACCAGACCAGAGCACATGAAGCAAGAGCTCAAGAGCATCCAGCATCTAGTTCATGCGCATGGGAGATGATGGGAGAGCCTTGGTCTCTACATTCACACTGGTGGTTCCACCTCTCACGCCAGGTCTCAGCCATCCCCTGAGGATGCATTCATTCAGAAGTCAGACATTGAGGCCTTGATCAAAGCCCTCAATGCAAACTTCTGGTAACCAAAGTATTAATGCTTTAATTCTATCACACTGCATCTCACACTGCTAGACCTTTAATCATTGATTCAGGAGCTTCTCATCATATGATTAGGATGCTAAATGATTAGTGATATTAAACCAGCTCTAGGAAGTGTTTGATAGCAAATGGTGATAGAATTCCCATAGAAGGAGTAGGAAATCTGAATCTGTTTAATAAAGAATTCTCAAGCTCTTTTATATGCCAACCTTTGCTTCTAATCTTTTATCTGTGAAAAGAGCCACTAATGATTTACATTGCCAATGTTATTTTTAGTCCTAATGATGTGGCCTTTCAGGATATTAAGACCAGTAAGATGCTGGGCAAAGGTGTGAGCAAGGGAGAGCTATACTTTCTTGAAGATACCAAGCCTAGATCAGATTCCTCTTATGCTTTTAATTCT